>NC_046163.1:89418771-89609129 GCF_011064425.1 Rattus rattus | reverse complement strand
AGACTGTTTCCTGTCAGAACCAAACATCCAGAAGCCTCCTGCTCTTCCTCTGCCCCCACAAGTTACAGCGCTCCCCATAGTGAATCAGGAATTGGACTTTCTGAGAGACAGGGTCTTCTGCAATCCAGGGCTGCAGTGAGAGGGAAGCTCCCCACACCCTGTGAGCCCTCTGTGTTCCAGTGAGAGCTGCACTGGGTCCACAGCACACTGCAGGGATCCTGTGTGACATACCTTGTCTCGTCCCTCAGAGGAAGGGGCTGGGCATCATTTCTCTGACTGAGTGTCAGAGGGTCACCACATTTCTGCTACACACTTATGGTGGCTGTTCACTCGGAATGACAGTAAATGCTTGTTGGCAAGATGAGCACAGGGGTTGACTCTCAGGGGTTGCAACAATAGTTGTGGGCACCCTTCATGTAGCCCTGTCCCTAATTTCTTATTTTGACATGAATTTAATTACACTTACAAATTAATTATTTTCCGTTCCTCCTTCCATTCTATGACCACCCATCTCATGCTATAGAACATCACATAAGGACGGCCATGTTGACCCTCTGGCTCTTAGCTTCCCTCTCAGCTTCCAAGTCCCTCAAGAAAATGTGCAGTTCTGTGCTGAGGAAAATGTACAGTCCCTGCTGCTCTTAGACAGAGGCACTGGTGAGCACTCCTTCAAGAAAGGCTGCATCCCCACACTCCTAGGACCACTAAGGGCTCTGCCTGGGAAAATGCAGACATGGAGGACCCCCACGTGAGGAATTCTTGGGAAGGGGACTGACAGCTGAGCTCACCCAGTTAATTCCACAGGATCTTTGCATGCACAGGGTTTTCAGGACAAAGACCTTTGGCACAAATGTTTGCCTGTTCCAACTGGAACCCATGCATCAAAGGAACAGGATACCTTAGGGTCTCATATTCTGTTTCCAGGGCACCCCAGTGTCCACTCCTGCCCCAGAGAAGGCTGGAAAGTGCTCAGGCTCTGTCACAGGAGTCCTGACACCTGCTGCCATCACTGCCTTCCCAGGATGAGGTCACTGAAGAAACAGAGCACTTCCTTCTGTGTACCACTGAGATGGGGCATCAGACATGGGGTCCCCTCCACACCTTCCACTTCAGTCTGCACTGATGGTGGAGATGTTGAGGCTTAAATCTTGAACATTCTGTGGTGCTTTGCATAAGAATGGCCCCTATGGGCTCAGATATTTGAAGACAGTCACCAGGGAATGGGGCACTATGAAAGGATTAGGAGAATTAGAAGGTGTGACCTTGGTGCAGGAAGTGTGTCACTGGGAGCAGGCTTTGAGGTTTCAGAAGCCCCTGCCAAGCCCAGTGTTGCTCTGTCTGTTGCCTGCAGATGAGGATGAGCTCTTAGCTACTGCTCCAGCCCCATGCCTGCCTGCCTGCCTGCTGCCATGCTCCACACCATGGTGAGAACAGACTAAGCCACTGAAACCATAAGCAAGCTCCAATTAAAGGCTTTCTCTTTAAGAACAGCCTTGGTCATGGTGGCCCTGCACAGCACTAGAACAGTGTCTAAGACAAGTCGTATCATTTCCCAGTCTCTGTCATCTATGTCCCCATCCATCCAGCAGTCACCTCACCTAGAAGTTTTCAGTTGGACCCTAATGCCCACACATATGACCAGATCCAAGGCACCATCACTGTCTCTCCTTGCTCAAGGTCATTCCTGAGACTGCCCTTCCTTCAACTGCTGACAGATACTGTCCAGCCTGGACCAAGAAAGCACAGGAAGGCAAATGCTGAACTCTGTCAAGACTAGGTAGAGAAGAAGTCCCTCATGGTTCACAGAACAATCTGTCAGATGCTCTGGGCCAGTGGCCTGAAGACATGGATGCTCCAAACTTCCAGAAACCCCTGGGTGACTGTCCAGGGAGCCAGCAGTCTCTGTCCTTCCTATGCTTTCAGAAGCTGCTTGTTCTGCACTTCCTGTCTCTTTTGAGAACATTTATTCTTCTCAGGTCTCTGATGGGGTTGAAGACTAGATAGCTAAACTCTCACAGTTAAACCTAAATTGTTTAGGATTTAAAAAGTGTTTTAAATTTTTTTTTCATTTGTTTTAGATTTATTTTAGTTATATGAGCACACTGTTGCTATCTTCAGACACACCAGAAGAGGGCATCAAATCCCCATTACAGATGGTTATGAGCCGCCATGTGATTGCTGGGAATTGAACTCAGAAACCTCTGGGAGAGCAATCAGTGCTCTTAACCGCTGAGCCATCTCTCCAGCACTGTTTTAAGGTTTAAAAAGAGGTAGGTTCATAAGTGTAAGTTTTGATAGAAAGCGATTTGTGTACAGACCTTTGGACTCACCGAGCTTGGATAGAGAGTGGAACACTTTCTCCAAGGTTGCCAAATTCAAATAAGTGGACTGGACATTGTGAGTGTGATGGTTACCCGACAGTATATAGTTTATTGATGCTGGAAAAAGAGCAACTGTTCAGACAAAAAGAGGGGAACATTGCAAGATACCTGATCACCTTGTGTAGCCCAAGATTGTGAACTTGGAACAGGAAAATCCTGTCTCTGCTTGTGGAGTTGCACAGCCCTGAGAGACGCCTTTAAGCCAAGAGCGTTCTGTTCAGTGTGGACAGGTTGTTGTGGTGCGGCTCAGACTTACACACACCTTTTCTCCAACAGCTTTCTGTAAACGGTGTTAAATAAAATCAGCCATAGGTCAAGAGGCCGAGCATGCGATCAGAAGGCAGGGGTGGACATAGGAAAACACAGGAAGCAGAAAGGAGGGAGACTGAGGTGGAGGGAACTGAAGGTGTGGAGAAGGAGCTTTCACCTTCTGAGGCCTTGGTAGAGTAGGGAGGTCTTTCTTTGCCTCGTTGAGCCAGCAGGTTTTCACCCCAAAATCTGGCCCCTTCATCTTCATTGGTAAAATGAAAACAATGAGCTTTTGTTTTTAAAAGCAACATACCACGGAAACAGATGTTTTAAGATAGAAACCATGTGTCTCTCCTCCATGTTGGCTGATGACCTCATCAAAATATACGCTTCCATATGACTGGCAGCCATCTTTACTATGGTTAAAGAGTACACGCCCTGTGAGTTCAGTATCATCTTCAGATGACTACTTGCAACAATAACGGTAAAACTCCTTTGTTCTTGTGAGCTTATGTATATCATTGTATCACTTTGTAGACTAAAGAAGTACCAATAAGCTCAAGGATTTCTGATTGGCATACATTTTTGTATGAAGATAACAATTTAAGGTTACATTTGTTACAACGTACTATATTTGTGACTGGACTCTGGTTTATAATATAGTGTATGTAATTATAAAAATTTAAGATTTTGAATGTCTACTTGGCTTATCAAAAGCTGGCTTAAGATGTGTGTCTAAACTCCTCCGCCTTTGTTAACTGCTGAGCACCAAGCTGCTATAAAGTGTAGATAAGCACAACACACGCTGGATGAATGAAGGTAGGCATTTCATTCTAAAATTTTATGTTATATGAGCATTATATGCATTCATGCCTTTGTGATTGTGACAGACCCCTGGAACCATAGTTATAGACCATCGTTAGCTGCGGTATGGTTGTAGGGATTTGAACTCAAGACCTCTGGAAGAGCAGCCAGTGCTCTTCGCTTCTGAATCATCTCTCAACCAGTTATATTTGATAACAAATAAGGTATACTGATTAACACGTTATACGTTTCTAAGGCCTATTCAGCGTCACCGTGACATTTGTGTAGTTTTGTGTCCTTGTTCACCAATTGGGCTTTAGCTATTGGAGAAACTGAGTCATACAAAAACTGTGGTAACCTATAATGGTATGCGATGAAAGCAAGACACCAGGCTCTTATGGACGAAGGCTACAGCATTTATGGTTTATTTGGATGATAAAGGAGCTTCACCTCAAATTACAAAGGATCAAACTTAACAGAGACAAAGTTGCAAAATCTGAATCTTAGGAAAGTTGCCGACTTATTGTAAACTGTTGAGGACAATTAACAATGCACGTTCAGAACAGGAACATGGTTTATTAAGCTCCTGTGTATGTTTCCAAAGTTAAGCACAAAACAAGTCACTAGAAACAAGGGAAGTTTGTTCAGGTCAGACATCCTTACTATTACAGCCCCGAAAACTCTTCAGAAATCTGCTGAATATGGCATTTAAGACGCTGGAAAACTGAAGCTGCCCTGGGTCTTCTGCCTGTACTGAAATCAAGACTCCTACAGTGGAACCTTCAGGGATTGTCCAGGTAAGGGAGAAGTCTGTCACTTTTAAGAGATTTGGAAGCTGCTTGGTCTGTACTTCCTGCTTACTCAGGTGAAATTCATGCTTCGCTCTGCTCTGGTGGTGTTGACTAGGGAGAGTTTTGTCAGTTGAACCGCAAGCAACAACACGGGCTTCAGGTGCTCCTCAGTTCTCTCCCTGTGTAAACATCATAGGCCACTTTCCTAGAGTTGCTACTGTGTCCAGACACTGATCACATTGTTGCGAGAGTCTAAGAAGAGATAAATCCACGCAACAGATTTCAATGTAACTTTTTACTATCCCTTTTTGTAAAGGAAGTTATTTTACAATGATTGCTCTCAGTAACCAACCTCCTGCGTCTTGTGGTGAATAAGTGGATAAAAAAAAACTGTGAAATTTATGTAGGTTCTGAGGATATGAAAGCTTAAGTTGCAAGACTTTTATAACTGTGCTTTGAGATCTGTGGATGTGACTTATAAAGGCCTGAAAAAGTGCTTTAACTGCAATTTATAAAGGTCTAAGGAGGTGTATTAAGGTGTGCAAATGCAATTTGTAAAGGCATAGGAAAGTGATTTAAGGTATATGTAAAAATGAAAACGTTTCAGATTTCTTCCTTCTCTGTGCTATTTTTATACTAAGACCTAGAAAGCTCCGAGTTTAAAATGAAAAAAATCCTTTCTTCCTGAGATTACTTTTGGTCATGGGGTCTTATCACAGCAATGGAAACACTCACTAAGGCAGAGGTGCACAAGGGCCTTTCTCTGCTCCCTGAGTTCACCACTTTCTCCTGCAGCACAACCCTGCTCTTTCCTTGCCTTGGAGCCACAACCCTCTTTACAGCTTGTAGGTGTAAAATTATAAAAAATGTTGTCTCTTACCCTGCACTAGGTCAGGCACCGTAGTGTCCCAAGATACCTGGTAGATATCTTCATCTCAGTCAGCAAAGTGTCTCACTCGCTCTGCTCCATCCCATATCACACTGCTGATGGCTACTTTCTCTGCCTGGCAGCCTCTCTCTACGAGCCATCTAGTTGCCAAGGCAGGTTGCCACCAAGCCAGAAATACACAACCCAGCTTCATGGTGGGTTAGCAAGTCTAGCCACCACACACTCTCTTGAACTTAAATCGCCACATGAAAGAACACACAACACAATGACCTCTGATCCAATTGATAAGATAGAATTTGCTCATCTAGACATACAAAGCCCTGTACACATCTATCCCTTAAGAACAGTCATAACAACCTGTAAATGTGCAGAGAGAATCCTAACATTCACCAGCCTGTGCTCTCTGGCCTGAGAATCATCTTTCCTCCAATGTCCACAGTGCTCAAGGCTGAGGAACTCTGGGGCCCCAACTCAGTTATTAGATCCACTGTTCCACACATTCATGTCCCTCACCCCCTCAGCTCCTAAGTGTGAGTGAGTTCAGAGAGGGAGTGAGAGGTCACAGATTAATAACTTCTCCCACACTCTCTCATTATTCTGTGGTATAGTTAATTACAGGTCCCCTCCTACCGTGATTTAGTCACTAAAGCAGCTGCACAGGGGAAGTGTGGACACAGGGAAGTGCAGTGTAGCACAGGTCTCTGTGCTGTCTGTGGTCTCCACAGGGGTCTCTTCCCTGTGGACAACTGGGTCTCCTGTGCTGAGACAATGACCCAGGTCCACATGGACAATCTCAGGACTCGGAATGAAGATCCTTGTAAAACGCACCCACCTGGAGCCACAGGTGCATCTTCTGGGAATAAACACAAGGAGTCTGGGTCTGAACCCCGAGGTTGAGAAGACAGATCCTGAGGGAAGAGGCAAAGTCTCCTCTTTACAGATCAGAGTCCTGCACTCAGGCTTGGCAGTGGGAGCTGCCCACTGCGCCTGGTCTCTGTGGGGTCCGGGTTGGGCTTGCAGGCCAGAGCCTCCTCTTAAAGGAGAAGCATCTCTCACGCATCCACAAGGCTTGTGTTGTGATTGTATTCCCGGAAGTGGCTTTTCTTCTAGAAGACTCCAGGGTCTGACTTATGAAGAGAAGAAGGAAGAAGAGAGGGGAGGAGAGGACACAGGGAGCCTGGCCTGCGGGTCTCTCCTGGTGTCCACACAGCTTCTGGGGCAGAACTCGGAGACACCATGGCAAACAGCGGTCTGCCCCACAGCCCAAGGTTCAGGCAAAGTCTGAGTCCACAGGCGGTGAGGTCAGGGGCGGGGCTGGGGATTCCCCATCGCCCCAGTTTCACTTTTGCTTCCAACAAGTGTCAGGTCCTTCTGCCCGGATACTGATGATGCGCCGGAAGCCTCACTCCCATTGGGTGCCGCGATCCATGTGACCCAATCAGCGTCGCCCCAGGCACTGGTTGTAAAGTCCACGCATCCCGTGGGACTCAAACCATTCTCGGATCTCAGATGGGGGCGATGGCACCGCGCACGCTGCTCCTGATGCTGGCGGCCGCCCTGGCCCCGACCCAGACCCGCGCGGGTGAGTGCGGGGTCGGGAGGAAAACGGCCTCTGCGGGACGAGGCGGGTGCGGCGCCGGAGAAGCCGGGTCTCCGTGTCGCACACCAGACCCTCCGTCCCTTCCCCACCCGTGTCCGGAGCCCCGCGCCCTGCTCCCCGCCCGGCCCGCGCACCCGCCCGGGGTCCCGGGAGGAAGTCGGGGTCTCACCGCGCGCCGTCCCCAGGCTCACACTCGCTGCGGTATTTCAAAACCGCCATGTCCCCGCCCGGCCTCGGGAAGCCCCGGTTCATCTCTGTCGGCTACGTGGACGACACGGAGTTCGTGCGCTTCGACAGTGACGCGGAGAATCCGAAATACGAGCCGCGGGCGCGGTGGATGGAGCAGGAGGGGCCGGAGTATTGGAAGGAGCAGACACGGATCGCCAAGGAATGGGAGCAGTTGTTCCGAGTGAACCTGAGGACCATGCGCGGCTACTACAACCAGAGCGAGGGCGGTGAGTGACTCCGGGTCGGAAGTCACGACCCCTCCGCGTCCCCACATGGCTGGGCTCTTCCGGGTCCCAAGTCCGAGGTTCGGAGCAGAAAAGACCCAGGCCGGTTTCCCTTTGGGTTTTGAGGAGTCCGCGAAGGGGCGGGGCCTGGGCAGGGCCGGGTCTGACCCCGGGGTCCCGCAGGCTCTCACACCATCCAGTGGATGTTTGGCTGTGACGTGGGGTCGGACGGGAGCCTCCTCCGCGGGTATGAGCAAGTCGCCTACGACGGCCGCGATTACATCGCCCTGAATGAAGACCTGAAAACGTGGACCGCGGCGGACTTGGCGGCGCAGAAAACCCGGAGGAAGTGGGATCAGGCTGGTGAGGCAGAGAGAAAGAGGGCCTACCTGGAAGGCGAGTGCATGGAGGGGCTCCGCAGATACCTGAAGCGCGGGAAGGAAGCTCTGCTGCGCTCAGGTGCGGGCGCCGCGGGCTTCTCCTCCTCTGCCCTCGGGCGGGGCTCAGTCCTGGGGAAGAAGAAACCCTCAGCTGGGTGATGCCCCTGTCTCAGAGGGGAGACTGTGTCCCTGAGTCTCCTGATCCCTCATCACAGTGACTGCACTGCCTCTCCCAGGGCCCAGCCTTCTCCCTGGAGAGTTCTGAGTCCCTCTCAGGAGGGAAGGAGAGAATTTCCCCACTTAACAGCAGGGGCTCCCTGCTGTCAGCCATGGCCTCTCCCAGGCCAGGTCCTCTGCCCTGACCCACTCTCTGAGGACACTGACTCCTGTCCTGCTGAGTGTGTCAGCCCTTACACCTCAGGACCAGAAGTCTCCTTTACCTCATAGGAGACATGGAGTCCACTACACTAGGCTGGTTCCCCCAGTTTCTAGAACTTTCCATAGAACACATTCTCATAGATTTCTTCCCAGACTGTGCAGTTTGCATCTCTAATACCCCATTTCTCTCTATTCCTACAGTGAAGAATGGTCCCATGAGCCCTTATGGGGTACCCTGGAGGAATATAAATTGTGGGATTTCTTTTTCTTTTTCTTTTTCTTTTTTTTTTCAGAGCTGGGGACCCAACCCAGGGCCTTGGGCTTGCTAGGCAAGCGCTCTACCACTGAGCTAAATCCCCAACCCTTCCATCTCTTTTTCTTATTTTTTACTTTCCTTTTTTTTTTGAACGTATTATTTTGTTTCTAGTCAGTTTTTTGCTGCAAACACATATTAAATCAATTATTTTCCATTCCCTCTTCCGTTCTATGACCACCCATCTCATGCTATAGGACATCACATAAGGACGGCCATGTTGGCTCATGTGGATTCCCTCTTAGCTTCTGGGTCCCTCAGGAAAGTGTGCAGTTCTGTGCTGAGGGGACCAGCTCTCCCTGCAGCTCTCTATTCGATGACAGTTGAAGTGTCAGACACACACAGTTCAGTGTCATCATTGATTTAACTGTGTCTTGTGTAGATTTCAGTTTGTCTTCTTAACTGTGTGATTTCTTAAATCTTCCACACAGATCCCCCAAAGGCACATGTGACCCTTCACCCCAGACCTGAAGGTGATGTCACCCTGAGGTGCTGGGCCCTGGGCTTCTACCCTGCTGACATCACCCTGACCTGGCAGTTGAATGGGGAGGACCTGACCCAGGACATGGAGCTTGTGGAGACCAGGCCTGCAGGGGATGGAACCTTCCAGAAGTGGGCATCTGTGGTGGTGCCTCTTGGGAAGGAGCAGAAGTACACATGCCATGTGGAGCATGAGGGGCTGCCTGAGCCCCTCACCTTGAGATGGGGTAAGGAGGGTGTGAGTGCAGAGTTGGGCTCAGGGAAAGCTGGAACCTTCTGCAGACCCTGAGCTGGTCAGGGCTGAGAGCTGAGGTCATGACCCTCACCTTCATTTCTTGAACCCGTCCTTCCCAGAGCCTTCTCCATCCACCGACTCCAACATGGAAACCAATGGTATTTATGTTGTCCTTGGAGCCATCATTGCAGCTCTGTCCATCATTGGAGCTCTGGTGGCTGTTGTGAGGAGGAGGAGGAGGAGAAACACAGGTAGGAAAGGGCAGGGTCTGTTTCTCCTCAGCTTCCTTTAGAAGAGTGCTCTGCTCATTAATGGGAAGCACAGCCACACCCCTCATTGCTGCTGTCTCCAACTGGGTCCTCTGTCAGTTCTGGAAACTTCCTCCTGTCAAGATCTTCCTTGAACTCTCACAGCTTTTCTTCTCACAGGTGGAAAAGGAGGAGACTACGCCCCTGCTCCAGGTTAGTGTGGGGGGCAGGATTGTCCCTGAGAGTGAAGGTGGAGATGTTGGGAGCTCTGGGAATCCATAGTAGCTACTCCAGAGAAATCTTCTGGAGCCTGAGTTGTTCCGTGATATGAATACATACACCCACATAAACATACACATATACATATACATACATTTTGTTTTACCCTAGGCAGGGACAGCTCCCAGAGCTCTGATGTGTCTCTCCCTGATTGTAAAGGTGACACTCTGGAGTCTGACTGGGGAGGGGCAATGTGGACATGATTGGGTTTCAGGGACTCCCAGAATCCCCTGTGAGTGGAGGGTTGTTGGGCTGTTGTCTTCACAGTGATTGTTTGTGACTCTTGTTCTCTAGCAGGAAGACAGCTGCCTGGAGTGGACTGAGTGACAGACGATGTGTTCATGTCTCTCCTGTGATATCCAGAGCCCTCAGTTCTCTTTAGACCCCAGTGTCTGATGTTCCCTGTGATTCCATGGCTTCAGTGTGAAGAACTGTGGAGCCCAGCCTGCCCTTCACACCAGGACCCTGTCCCTACACTGCCTGTGTTCCCTTCCAAGGCCAACCTTAGTGGTCCATCCTGGGGCTGGGGGGTGGAGACTGCCTCGCCCAACCTCAACCAGCATGGAAGACACGACTACAGGAGATCTTCTTCAAGCAGTTTTACTCAGGAACCTTGATACAATCTTCTGACCTCTATCTCTTCTGACTCTCTCTCTCCTCTGACTTTCTCTCTCTTCTGACTCTCTCTCTTCTGACTCTCTCTCTTCTTTTCTGACTCTCTCTCTTCTGACTCTCTCTCCTCTGACTCTCTCTCCTCTGACTCTCTCTCCTCTGACTCTCTCTCCTCTGACTCTCTCTCCTCTGACTCTCTCTCCTCTGACTCTCTCTCTTCTGACTCTCTCTCTTCTTTTCTGACTCTCTCTCTTCTGATTCTCTCTCCTCTGACTCTCTCTCTCTTCTGACTCTCTCTCTTCTTTTCTGACTCTCTCTCTTCTGACCTCTATCTCTTCTGACTCTCTCTCCTCTGACTCTCTCTCTTCTGACTCTCTCTCCTCTGACTCTCTCTCTTCTGACTCTCTCTCTTCTTTTCTGACTCTCTCTCTTCTGACCTCTATCTCTTCTGACCTCTATCTCTTCTGACTCTCTCTCCTCTGACTCTCCTCTGACTCTCTCTCTTCTTTTCTGACTCTCTCTCCTCTGACTCTCTCTCCTCTGACTCTCTCTCTTCTGACTCTCTCTCTTCTGACTCTCTCTCTTCTGACTCTCTCTCCTCTGACTCTCTCTCCTCTGACTATCTCTTCTTATCTGACTCTCTCTCCTCTGACTCTCTCTCTCTCTCTCTCTCTCTCTCTCTCTCTCTCTTGCTCTCTCTCTCTTTCTGGGGAATGCCCTCCACCACACTTAAATAGCTAGCACTGGCCAGTCCTAGCAAGCCACGTGGGTCATGTAGATAGGCTGTCACTATGCAGAAACTAGTGGGCCAGGCAGACATAGCCAAATAAGGACTTGTTTACTTCAAGGAGCGCTCACCATTGGGAGGGTGGAAGGCGGAAACCAGCGCCATCTTTGAGGCACCTCGAAGCTCTCTACAGGGGACATCTGCATCCTGTCCCTCCTTGCTGCCCTGAGCTTCAGCTCCTCACTTCCACAGTGAGAATAAGACTCTGAGTGTGAACTTGATTGTTCACATCCTTGACTCAAGTGTGAATGGCTTTTTCAATTACTGGATGGAATACTTAGAGGTTTTTCGTTTTGGGGTTTTGTTTTGAAAAAAATAAATGGCAGATGGAGAAGCTTCCAGAATCTGTGTCACTAAGCTGTGTGTATCTGGTGGGACAGGGTGAGGATGTGGGAGCTGAGTGTGTACAGGGCTGTGCCCGGGTGTGCTCAGTCAGTTCTTGTCTTTAATGGTCTCAGCCTTGGCTCTGCCACCTTGTCCAGGGCCACCTGCCCTGCTTATGCCTTTCTTAGCCTGAGCAAGGTGTTTTCTACTTCATGGGCCCTGGTTACCAAGTAGCATACATGGGGGTTACCACTGGCCAAGAATACTGGAGACTTCTGCTAGCTTGCTAATACACAAGAGTGAGTTTCACTCTATTATTAGTCAGAGATTTCAGGATATTGAAATTTAGTGTAGGTAAGAAGTTTCTGGGAAATCAAAACTTATGCTGTTGGTTTCTGATGTGACATATGTTTATCGTTACCCTGACTACCAGTTTGTGTTGTGTGATATTTTCCCCTATAAGCAAGTGGTTTTTGCTTGATTAAATGAGACTTGATCAGAATACTGTCTTGTCTCCATTTCTTGCACCTCTTGTCCCATCCATCCCACTCCCCTCTCCAGGGCCTCCTTTGATGTTCCCTAGGGCCGGGACATTTGTCACCCAAAGTGTGGGGCCTGGATGCAGGGTGCTCCATGAGGAAGAAGACTTAGGTGGCCGGCGTTGTATGTAGAAATACCTTCGAATGCCATGGGCGCCTGCTGCAGCCGAAACAAAGGTGAGTGATAGAGTCTGATTATGGGACAAGCATTAAGCCAACACGAGGTCTATGGAGACAGTTAAAAGGGGCATTAAACCTGTGAGGAGTAAAGGTAAAAACCAATGATTTATGTAAATATTTTGATTTTGTTAAGGATCTTTGCTCATGGTTTCCTTAAGAGGGAACTATCGATATTAAAAGATGGAATAGAGTAGGAGATGCTCTTAAAGATTTCTATAACACTTTTGGGCCTGAAAAGGTTCCTGTGACTGCTTTCTCTTATTGGAATCTAATTAAAGAATTAATAGATAAATTAATAGTTAAGGAGGCTTGCCCGACAGTAATAGCTGTGACATCACAAACTGAGGAGATTCTGAAAGATTCCTCCAAGACCGATAAGGTCAAAACACGGGGAAAGAGCAAATCGACCTAATTTCCCTAGAAAGTGAGGATGAAGGTGCACAAGGGGGACACGGGGTGCCTGAGGACAGAAAAAGGTTCACAAAAAAGATGATGAAAAAGAAAAATCTGGTATTCGACTCAAGCCAGATGTGAGACCTAAAAAATGTCCTCCTCTTAAAGATCTGTCTGACCTTGACAATGAAAATGACCCAAAATCAGCAAAAGTTCATTGGGAATCCTTAGAAGATGAGGAAGCCAAATACCACAACCCCAATTGGCTTCTGCCATTATCTCTGCCACCTCCATATAATTGGGCCTCTGCGCCTACTGTAATGGTGGTCGTTGACCCCAAGCAAGAGTTGAAATCAAAAGTCACTTATCTCGAGGAACAAATAAAGTTAGAGGAACTTTATCAGTCTGTGCTTAACAAACTACAAAAATTAAAAACAGGGGATGAGCCTGTGACAGATACACGCTTAAAGGCAGAAACAACTCGCCCTCCACAGCAGCCTGGACCATCCGTACCAAAAGGCAAGATGCATGTGAATCCTAACCATGAAAATGAAAGCACAGATGTCTTAGCAGCCTTCCTGGTTACAGAAAGTGTAGATGCAGGGGGACAGCCTTGGAGACATCACCAGGGATTTGACTTGAGAATTATCAAAGAATGAAAAACTGCTGTGGCCCAATATGGTGCTACCGCTCCTTATACTCCGGCCATTTTAGAATCAGTGGCTGAAAACTGGCTCACTCCTGGGACTGGAATACACTAGTCCGTGCCGTCCTGACTGGAGGCGATTATCTTCTCTGGAAGTCAGAATGTTTTGAACATCGTAGAGAGACTGTCAAGAGGAATGCTCAGGCAGGTGATGGATGGACCTTGGACGAGCTGACTGGATCAGGCAATTATGATATTAATGATTCTCAGGTGCAATGTGGTCCTGGGCTGTCGCTCAAATTCAAGCAGCAGCCACTGAGGCCTGGAGAAAACTCCCTGTTAAAGGGGATCCAGGAGCGTCGCTTACTGGGGTGAAACAGGGACCGGATGAGCCTTTTGCAGACTTTGTACACAGGCTCATGACTCCTGCAGGTCACGTGTTTGGATGTACAGAGGCAGGTGTTGATCCTGTGAAACAATTGGCCTATGGAAACGCCAATCCAGCCTGCCAGGCGGCTATCAGACGCTATAGAAAGAAGACTGATTTGACAGGTTACATCCGCCTCTGTTCAGACATCGGACCCTCGTATCAACAGGGTCTTGCTATGGCTGCAGCCTTTGGTGGACAGACTGTTAAAGAATTCATTGCCAACAGAGATGAAAATAAACGGGGGTGTTTTAAATGTGGTAAGGCAGGACATTATGCTAAGGATTGCCTCAGAGATCCAATTAGGAAACAATCTGATCTCCCTGCTCCTGGCCTCTGCCCAAAATGCAAACGAGGAAAACATTGGGCAAATTTCTGCAGATCAAAGAGAGAGGCTGAAGGGAACCCAATACATCATCAGGGAAACGGAGGGAGGGGCCAGTCCCCGGGCCCCAAAACAAGTCTGTGTGGCAGTCAGCTTTGTTCCAGCCAACTCCAACAATCCATTTCAAACTTAGTAGATCAACCCCAGGAAGTGTGGGACTGGACCTCTGTTCCCCCTCCCACACAGTATTGACCCCGGAGATGGGGGCTCAGGCTCTCAATACTGGAATCTATGGTCCGTTGCCATCTCAGTTTGTATTGATATAGGAAGAAGCAGCGTGACCATGAAAGGGCTGCAGATTTATCCTGGAGTCATAGACAATGATTGTACAGGGGAAATAAAAGTCACAGCCAAAGCAGTAGACAGTATTATAACCGTTCCCCAGGGTGAGAGGATAGCTCAGTTAATATTGCTTCCCCTAATGAAAACTGACAACAAAATACAACATCCCAAAAGAGGAGATGGGGGTTTTGGATCATCAAATATTTACTGGGTACAGGAGATGACTGCTCAGAAACCTTCCCTCAGACTCTGGCTACATGGAAAGTTATTTACAGGATCAATTGATACAGGAGCCAATGTGACTGTTATTAAACAAGGAGATTGGCCCTCCCCTTGGCCTACTGTAGAGACAATAACTAACTTGAGAGGGATTGATCAGAGTATGAACCTGAGACAAAGTTCAAAATACCTTACTTGGAGAGATAAGGAAAATAATTCAGGCCTCATTAAGCCTTTTGTAATTCCTCATTTGCCTGTGAATTTATGGGGGAGGGTCTTGCTTTCCCCGATGAAAGTTATAATGTGTCGACCTAATGAGGTGATTGCTGCTCAGATGTTGGCCCAGGGACACAGCCCCAGTAAAGAATTGGGAAAGCAAGAAAACGGCGCTACAACCTATCTCAGCCACAGGCCAGAAGGATGAAAACGGATTGGGAAATTTTTGATTTCGGCCATTGACCTGCCTGCACCCCAAGGGTATGCTGATCCAATTATCTGGAAGTCTGATGAGCCCATGTGGGTCGATCAATGGTCTTTAACCTCTGAAAAACTACAATTAGCACAATTATCAGTGCAGGAACAATTGGAAGCAGGACATATTAGAGAGAGTAACTCTCCATGGAATACTCCTATCTCTGTTATTAAGAAAAAGTCTGGCAAATGGAGGCTGTTACAAGATTCAAGAGCTGTGAATGCTACCATGATACTCATGGGTGCCCTCCAACCTGGACTGCCTTCTCCTGTGGCTGTACCTCTAGGTTATTTTAAGGTAATAATTGATTTGAAAGATTGCTTTTTTACAATTCCTTTATATCCTGATGTGATATCAGAAAAGGTTTGCCTTTAGTCTACCATTTATAAATTTTAAAGAACCTACGAGGCGCTAGCAATGGAGAGTCTTGCCTCAAGGAATGGCCAATAGTCCCACCCTATGCCAAAAGATACCTTGCTAAGGCCATACAAACAATCAGAGGTTCTTGGATAAGCATGCATATTGTCCATTACATGGATGATATATTAATAGCAGGACATCGAAGGTGGACCGGGTTTACAATGCCTTACCCAGCTGACAAAAGGGCTAGCAGCTTCATGGCTTCCAATAGCTCCAGGAAAGGTTCAGTTACAGGAGCCTACACTTACTTGGGATTCCAAACGAACGGACCAAAGATAATTCATCAAAAGGCTCCCATTCGCAGGGATCAATCATATACTCTTAATGACTTCCAAAATTGTTGGGTGATATTAATTGGCTTCGACCTTATTTAAAACTTAACTACCGGAGAATTAAAACCCTTGTTTGATGTATTCAAAGGAGATCCTGACCCTAAATCCTGAAGATCAATTTCTCAGTCAGCACCTTTGGCACTGCAAAAGGTCGAGGACGCCATTGCCAAACAATTTGTCACTCATACAAATCATCATCAACCTTTGGTGCTCATCACATTTAAGCTGACCGTGACACCAGCCGGCCTTTTTTGGCAGAGTAACCCTATGGTGTGGATCCTTTTACCTTCTTCCCGGAAGGAGGTTTTATTACCTTACTGTGATGCTGTATCAGAGTTCGTTATTTTAGGAAGAGAGAATGGGAGAAAACACTTTGGAATTGAGCCAGCAGAAGTTATTCAGCCTCACACCCGACCTCAGGTGGACCGGCTTTCACAGGACACAGACACAGGGCCTGTTGCCTGGGCCTCAGGCAGGAGGTTTAGACGACCATCGTCCACCTGACAGGCGAATTCAATTTTGTAAGTCACATGCTCTTATATGTCCCTGAATTATTAGTAAAGATCCTTTAGGTGAGGCTTGACTGGTGTGTTTACTGATGGATCCTCTAATGGCATTGCAGCCTGTACTTTTAAAGATGAAATAGTTAAATTCCAGACTCAAAACTCCTCCGCCTGAGTGGCTGAACTACAGGCCAGTGCTGCAGTTCTTTCTGCCTCTCCTGAGGAATCCTTGAATGTTTATATGGACAGTGCTTATCTAGCCCATCCCACATCTCTGTTAGAACCTGTGGGACACATTCGATATCTCAGAAACAGCCACCTTGTTTTTTTTTTTATTTATTTTTTAAGATTTTATTTTATTGTATATGAGTACACTGTAGCTGCCTTCAGACACACCAGAAGAGGGCATCAGATCTCATTACAGATGGTTGTGAGCCACCATGTGGTTGCTGGGATTTGAACTCAGGCCCTCAGGAAGAGCAGTCGGTGCTCTTAACCGCTGAGCCATCTCTCCAGTCCACCACCTTGTTTTTATGTTGTCAAAAACTTATCCAAAAACGGATGAAGAAGTGTTACTTGGGACACCTTAGGGCCCATTCTGGTCTGCCAGGACCTTTGACCTGAGGCAAGGAAGTGGCAGATGGGGCCGCTAAGTTCATAGCCACTGCCTCCCCTGGCCTACCTGAAAGTCTTCACCGGGCACAGGCTGCTCATTCTTCCCAATTTAAATGCTCACACATTGAGGTTGATGTTTGATATTACCAGAGCACAAGCCAGACAGGTAATCAAACTATGTCCTTCCTGTGAGACTCATCTCCCAACTCCACACTTGGGAGTCAATCCCAAAGGCTTGGTACCAAATACGATCTGGCAAATGGATGCCACACACTGCTCAGAATTTGGTAATTTACAATATATTCATGTTTGTACAGATACCTATAGTGGGCTCATTGTTGCTACCCTACGAACTGGGGAAGCCAGCAAACAGGTCAGTGCCCACTACTACATTGCTTTTCTGTCTTGGGGCTTCCCAAACAAATTAAAACTGATAAAGGTCCAGGTTATATCCTCCAGTCTCTGTCTCTGATATATCCACTTATCTGATGTACCAAGTCTAGGGAGCTTTTTGAAGATCTGAGGTCCCTCTGGGTCCAAGTTCTCAGCCTCAACAGCAAGTACGCAGCTGGTGAGGGCTGAGAATTGATGGCTGTCAGAGTGGTCAGCAGCACCAAGTAAGGTCCTTTCCAGCGAGGCTCGAGTGTCTGTGCTTGGTCTCATCATATGTAACTGAGTCTCCAACCTGGATCTGGTGATGTGTCTCAGGGGTCCCCGGGCATAGGCTGTTGTCAGCTGTGACCAGACTTCTTTTTGTATCACCTGTAGGTTTTACTTGCCTGGCATACAAATCTTTATTACTATGACACGTTGGTTTAATAACATCATCTAATATAGTCAGAGGAGCTGAGGCCTCATATAAGATCTCAAAGAGGGTAAGGCTGAATCTGGAAGGAGTATTTCTTGTTTTGAAGAGAGCAAGAGGAAAGAAGTGCCACCCAGTCTGTGCCAGTCTCCATGGTCAATTTGATCAGGGTCTCTTTTAGAGTTTTATTTATTTACTCTACATGTCCTGAACTTTGGTCTGTAAATATAATGTAATTTTTAATCAACCTCTAAATACTTGGCCACACCCTGGCTTACCTTGGCAATGAAAGTAGGGCCGTTGTCTAACCTGATTACCTTGGGCACTCCAGAGCGGGGGGAATACTTTTTCCAATATCTTCTTGATTACTACTGAGGCTGTCTCTTGCTCGATGAGGAAAGCTTTTATCTATTCCTAAAAAGGTATCTACAAGCACTGAGAGATACGGGAAACCATGTTTTTCTAGTTTTATCTTAGTGAAGTTCACTTTGACTTTTCACTAAACTCTTTAGGTCCCTTTGCCGTGTTTGCTCGTTAAGCATTTATTTACTGACAAACCTTATATATTTTTACTGTTTCTCTGGCTAAAATCTTAAAGTCTATTACATATATCTTAACTATTTGGACAAGCTTCTTATCTCCTAAATGAGTCCATTTGTGTATTTGGCAAAATGGGTCTTTCGATTGTTTTCTCTGGGGTATAGCTTTCCCCTGGCAAGTATGCCATTGTCCTTTTATCTTTTAAGCCAATTTGGGCCTTTTCTTCTGTTGTACATTCTAAGTGGGGCCATCCCTTTAGTCCGATCCCAGTTCCCAGTGGCTGTCTCTTGTAGGCCTGTAACCAGGATAGGCTTCTGCATATCCATTTTTCGAGCCACTTAATCTACTTTGTTATTGTCCCATGTCACTGAATCTCTTCCCTCCTGATGTCCTGGGCAATGAATAGTACTCATAGTCGCTGGCTTTATCAGGGCATCCAAGAGACGGCAAAGGCATTTAATGGAGCTGTTGTGCTGGGGGTAGAGGTACAGCCATCCCAGATGACATTTGTGTTGTCCACCATGGCAGCACCCACTTATCTCTGGTCCTCAGGTCCTCATTATTCTCATCTCTTGTCCTGTCAGGGTACAAGATGTTTGTCAGAGTTGATGAAGCATCTGTATTTGAAACACATCTGGTTAGGCTTCAGTCCTGAGATTTCCTGGAATGCTCTCTGCAGGACACAATGGCTGGAAGGCATAGTGGGGGCTTAAACAAACATCACGGGGGCAGAACAGTTACTCAGTGATAAGGGAAGTAGTTCTCTTGCATTTTTAAAAATCTGTCTTCCTTAGTCATGTCCTGTTGCTGAGATTTGGGCTAATTTAAAACTCTATGTCTCATTATGCCCTTTTTATTTTAATTTTTTTTGAAAAAATGGATGCTGATAAAAAAGGCAGCTGCAGATCACTTTTGGCACCCTAATTCACAAAAACAGTTGGCCATGGTCCAATGGAAAGATCCTTTGGATGATACATGGCAGGGACTCGACCCATTGCTTATCTAGGGGAGAGGTTCTGTCTGCATTTTTTCCTCAAGAAAATGGTGTAGCCAGATGGCTGGCAAAGCAATTGTAAAACAAATTGATAATGATAATAAATCAAGGGAATAACTTCTTCCCTGAGAATACATTTTTTTTTCATTTCAGGAAAATGACTGAATTCAACTTGCTGAAAATGTTCCTATGGATGGTCATTTTGAGCAAATAGAAAATTACTTGTGATGTTTCAACACTGGATGGAGGGGAGGTAACTTCCCCCTTGGCCTGGCATTTTTTTTTCCTGACATAAAATTATACCAACCATGCTAAAACTCAGAGTTATGGTCATTTCTTGTCCAGGACTGATTGCTCACCTGTGAGATGCCAATCTGCTATAATGTTAAACTTTACAGAGTTTAAGGCATGTCCCAGAAAAGTTGTTCTGTCTTGTGCATTTTGTTTGATTAACAATGTTCCTACTGCATAAAAAATTGAATTGAAGAGAAAGTGGGATGTTCCTATCAATCATGCAGAATCCACCTTAAGAAATAAAGAGATTATTAGCCAAGGTCCCTATCAAGTCCATAATTTTTTTATCACAAACTCACAGGCTATTCATGGGTTGTTTGGGATCCATGGATTCTTGCTGGACTACACCTGTCAAGGGAGCCATGTATGACTAGAGGTACATCCTGGCCTTGCAGCTATGTCTATATTTGGCATTCTCTTGTATAAGTACAAACCACTATTAATGCAGAACCAAGAACAAGAAAAGAGTTAAATGCACAACTCACCTCCCCTGTCTTCATGACAACCTTTCTCCTGGCTCTCTCCTCTCAGAGAGGGCCCTCATGATTAATCAATGTTATAGGTCTTGGCAATGTTTTTGCATGCTTTTTTGTGCTGCACTAGGATGTACTCCTTTAACAGCAGTCCAATATTCCACATCATTTAATGGCTCTAGTAATATTCTTACAGACTTTCCTCCCATCTCTGATGTATCTCTGTTTTTGGTTCCTGATTGGGAACGATTTAGCTTTTGTTATTCTAATGCCAGCACTACCTTGTGTAATTTGACTATTGTCCCAATTACAGATCTTTTTGCCCCTAGGAGTTCTTTTTCTCCTGTATTGGTACTCTTTCCAAAAACCGTTCAGCTCCTGTAAACAAGGAGCTACTGTGCCTTCCTGTTACCTTAGCACCACAGTTAAACATTTGCACACCAATCCCCCCTGCTGAATACCTAGGTTGGGCTGGCCTTCCATTCTTCAGGTGGTTGTTATCTCCCTTGCTATGTTATTGTGGCTGCTGGCTTTGCAAGAAGTACTTTAGGACATTCCCTTTTCACCACATCAAAACTTTCTCAACAGTTTTTAGCAGTAGAAGCCTCAACAGAATCTCTGGCCTCCCTGCAAAGGCAGATAAATTCCCTTGTTCAGGTCACCTTACAGAACCGGCAAGCCTTAGATCTCCTGACCAGGGAAAAAGGCAGAACATGCCTATTCCTGGGAATAAGAATACTGTTTCTATGTCAACAAATCTGACTTAGTGGAAATCCAAGTTAATGAAATACACAAGTTCAGTTTTGAATTATAGAAACAGAAATTTTCCTCTGCTGCCGATGATTGGTGGAGATCATGTATGTTTTCTCTTTTGATGCCCTTTGTGGGATCCCTGATTAGTATTTTGCTTGTGGTTACACTGGAACCCATGATTTTCAACAAGCTCATGGTTTTTATTAAACAACAAATCAAAGCCATTCAGGCTAGGCCTATAGAGGTTCATTATCATTTCCTTGAGATGAATGATCTAAGTGGGTTTTCTGCTACCAACCACCTCCCCTGTGAGTTGAACTGGACAGTCAGTGATGGGTAACAGAGCAATATTCTCTGACCATTCCAGGCCTAAGACAGGAGGGCAGCCACATGCTGCTGCCTTATCCAATAATGGGCCTAAAGAAATAAGAATATCTTGCTCCAACCTAAGACAGACGCAGTTCCCGAGGAGCTCTCTCAGTGACTTGAAATAATAAAAAAGGGAGACCTGTCCAGGGTCACCAGGCCTGCTTATGCCTTTCTTTGCCTAAGCTAGGTGTTTTCCACTTCATGTGCCCTTGTTTCCATGTAAGTGGGGATGACCAGCAGCCAAGAATATTGGAGATTTCCTGGTATCTTGCTTCTGCTCTAGAATGAGTTTCACTCTATTGCAAGTTAGAAGCTTCAGGAAGTTGAAACTTAATGCAAGTAAGACAGTTTTGGAAAAATCAAAACTTATGCCATTGGTTTCTGATGTGACATATGTCTATTGTTACCCTGACAACCAGCTTGTGTTGTGTGATTTTTTGGCTTATAAGCAAGTGGTTTTTGGTGGATTAAATAAGACTTGATCAGAATATTGACTTTTTTTTTTCCATTTCTCGTGCCTCTTGTAACATCTATTCTACTACCTTCTCCAGGGTCTCCGTTGATGTCCCTGTGGGCTGAACCAGATCCCATTCTCAGTTCAATGATTTCTGCTAGGATTTGCCTCTGTATTTGACATGCTGGGACTGTGCCACTCAGGAGATAGTTATATCAGGCTCCTGTCAGCATGCACTTCTTAGCTTCAGCAATCTTATCTAGTTTTGATATATAGGGGCAGGAACAAAATATATATGTATACTGTGTTTCCATGTGGGGCAGGCTCTGAATGGCCATTCCTTCAGTCTCTGCTCCAAACTTTCCCTCCATATTCCTGCATATGAATGTTTTTGTTCCCATTTTAAGAGAGAGTGAAAAATAAGCACTTTGGTCATCCTGCTTCTTGAGCTTCATGTTAACCCCATTTATCTTATCTGATCAGCAATGTAATTCCCATCAAAATTAAAACTCAATTTGTCACAGAGTTAGAAAGAACAATTTTCAAATTCATTTTGAAAAAAAAAGAAGCAAAAAAACAAACCAACCAACCAAACAAACAAAAAAACAACCAAAAACAACAGCAACAACAAAAAAAACCAACCAACCAAACAAACATACAAAAAAACGCAAAAAAGAAAAAACAAAAAAACAAAAACAAAAACCAAAAAACCAAAAAAACAAACAACAACAACAACAACAACAAAAACAAACAAACAAACAAAAAAACCACGATAGCAGAAACTATTCTCAACAATAAAAGAACTTCTGAGGGAATCACCATCCCTGAATTCAAGTTGTATTACAGAGCAACAGTGATAAAAACTGCATGGTATTGATAAAGACACAGGAGATAGATCAGTGGAATAGAACTGAAAACCCAGAAATGAACCCACATACCTATGGTCATTTGATCTTTGACAAAAGAGCTAAACCGAAATAGTAGAAAAAAGACATCATTTTTAACAAATGCCCTTAGTCATCAAGAACATGCAAATCAAAATGACTCTGAGATTTCAACTTACATCCATCAGAATGTCTAAGTTCAAAACCCAAAGGACTACACATGCTGGCAAGGTTGTGGAGCAAGGGGAACACTCCTCTACTGCTTGTATGAATATAAACTTGTACATCCATTCTGCAAATTTGTGGGATGGTTTCTCAGAAATTTGGCAATAGCTCTACCTCAGGATCCACTGTACAACTCCTGTGTATACACCTAAATGATGCTACATGATTTTACAAGGGCATTTACTCAACTATGTTCATAACTTTATTTGTAGTAGCCACAAACTAGAAACAACCTACATGTCCGTCAGCTGAAGAATGGATACAGAAATATGGTATATTTACACAGTGGAATATTCCTTAGCCATTAGACATTATGAATTTCACAGGCGAATGGAAGGAACTTGAAATATCCTGAAGGAGGTAACCCAAATTCCATAGAACATGCATGGTAGGTACTCACTTATAAGGGGATATTAACCACAAAGTACAAGACAGTCATGCTATAATCAAGAGGCCCAAAGATGACAAATAACAAGGAAGGCCCAAGGGAGGATGGTTGAACCTTTCTGCGAAGGGGAAGCAAAATACATATCAGAGGTCAATGATAGGCAAGAACTGAATGGAAGATGATATGGAAAGAGGAAAGATGTGGTATCAGCAGTAATTATATGTAGGAAGGAGGGCAGAGGAGAGAGAAGGGAGATTGGAGGTTGGAGGGGTTGGGAGAGGACCCTAAGGTCTATAGGAGTGATTCTAGCTCAAACACCTAGCAATGGGGATATGAATCTTGAAGTGACTATTTCCTGCAGGTAGTCAGGACTCACAATGGAGGCATTAGAAGAGCAACCCACACTCAAAACACTAGACCCAAAGTATGTCCTCCCTACAAGATGTGCAGGAGCAAAGAGGAGCCACTGAGGGAATGACTAGCCAATGACTACTCAAACTTGAGATCTAACCATGCTCTGGTATGCTTGCATAAAAGAATCTAACGTAACTGTCCTCTGTGTACCTCCATCCATCAGCCATGGAAAGAAATGCAAAGACTCACAGCCAAACATTAAAAGAGCTCAAGTCGGCAACCAACAGATTGGGAAAGATCTTTACCAATCCTACAACAGATAGAGGGCTTATATCCAAAATATACAAAGAACTGAAGAAGTTAGACAAGAGGGAGACAAATAACCCTATTAAAAAATGGGGTTCAGAGCTAAACAGAGAATTCACAGCTGAGGAATGCCGAATGGCTGAGAAACACCTAAAGAAATGTTCAACATCGTTAGTCATAAGGGAAATGCAAATCAAAACAACCCTGAGATTTCACCTCACACCAGTGAGAATGGCTAAGATCAAAAACTCAGGTGACAGCAAATGCTGGCGAGGATGTGGAGAAAGGGGAACACTCCTCCATTGTTGGTGGGGTTGCAGACTGCTACAACCATTCTGGAAATCTGTCTGGAGGTTCCTCAGAAAATTGGACATTGAACTGCCTGAGGATCCAGCTATACCTCTCCTGGGCATATACCCAAAAGATGCCCCAACATATAAAAAAGACACGTGCTCCACTATGTTCATCGCAGCCTTATTTATAATAGCCAGAAGCTGGAAAGAACCCAGATGCCCTTCAACAGAGGAATGGATACAGAAAATGTGGTACATCTACACAATGGAATATTACTCAGCCATCAAAAACAATGACTTTGTGAAATTCGTAGGCAAATGGTTGGAACTGGAAACTATCATCCTGAGTGAGCTAACCCAATCACAGAAAGACATACATGGTATGTACTCATTGATAAGTGGCTATTAGCCCAAATGCTTGAATTACCCTAGATGCCTAGAACAAATGAAACTCAAGACGGATGATCAAAATGTGAATGCAGATCGCTCCTGAGAGACACAGCCAGAATACAGCAAATACAGAGGCGTATGCCAGCGGGAAACCACTGAACTGAGAACAGGACCCCTGTTGAAGGAATCAGAGAAAGAACTGGAAGAGCTTGAAGGAGCTCAAGACCCCATATGTACAGCAATGCCAACCAACCAGAGCTTCCAGGGACTAAGCCACTACCCAAAGACTATACATGGACTGACCCTGGACTCTGACCTCGTAGGTTGCAATGAATATCCTAGTAAGAGCACCAGTGGAAGGGGAAGCCCTGGGTCCTGCTAAGACTGAACCCCTAGTGAACTAGACTGTTGGGGAGAGGGCAGCAATGGGGGAGGGTTGGGAGGAACACCCATAAGGAAGGGGATGGGGGGGGGATGTTTGCCCGGAAACCGGGAAAGGGAATAACACTCGAAATGTATATAAGAAATACTCAAGTTAATAATAATAATAAAAAAAAAAAAAAAAAGAGCTCAAGTCCTATGAAAGAGTTGGGAGAAGGATTGAGGGACCTCAAGAGGACAGGTACTCCACAAAATCAACTAACCTGGATATCTGGGGAATCGCAGAGACTGAATCACCAACTAATGTGCAATCACAGACTGGACATAGGCCCCATGCATATATGTAGCAAATGAGCATCTTGGTCTTTATATAGGTTCCCAAACAACTGGAACAGGGGCTGTTCCCTGCCTGCCTGTGGATCCTCTGCCACTCAATGAACTGCCTTGTCTGGCTTCCATATGAAAGGATATGCCTAGTCATGCAGCAACTTGATGTGCCAGACATGAGGGAGAACAACTTGTGTGAGGATGTACTGGGATGAGAGCAAGGGCTGATATTTGGTTAAGTGAATAAATACATTTAACAAATAAATCTATTACTCATGGATTGTCTTCTAAATGCTCTAACGCATGTGATTTCTAAAGTTTTCTACATGACCTGAAGCTTCTCTGGATTTATCATTAAGATTTAATCTTTCCAACCAGGACTATGGATATAAGGAGGCCTGCTTGTTATCCCAAGTAAAAAGTACTTGTTATGGTATCATTAATATGCTACACTCAGATGTTACTGATTTTCTTTCACAAGTGTACTTATAAAGTACTATGGATGCATGCTCACAAATTCAAATATCCTTGTGGGAATACAATGTTTGGAGAGAAGTTCCAACCATATCAGTAACAGCCTTGTCAGATCCTAGTCTGGTGCTACTTATGTCTGTAAATGCAAGCCATCTTCAGGATCTAATGCAATTCCTATTTTTACCTCCCAATTTCAAATAGTTGGAACAATCACATGTCTCATATGGCCTTTGCTGTCAGTCTGCTCTGGACATTCAGGATTCCAGCTTCACATATTTGCTAGAGAATACCGTTACATTCACATGTTAAAATAAACCAACAAATCAGTAAACAATGAAGTAATTTAAATCCAGTCACAATTCCATGGTCACAGTGGAGGCAAAGACAAGTGAATACCTGGCTCCACAAATGGGAATGCCACTTTCTGTTAGCTTCATATCACCTGATGTCTCCTAAAGGCCACATGTTCTGTTAGACTCATGCACAGGTAGCCAATATATCCCCTGTGGAACAATACTGACTCTAAAGACTAAATTTGCATGTAAACTCTTTCTCTAAACACTCTTTTACCTGGGTCCAGCCTCGACACAGGATTGGAGTTCTCAACTGCAAGGAGGGATATCTGGAAGGCACATAGGCACATAATAAATATACAAACTGACTGGCAATTTAAACACTTAAAGTCTCTCTCTCTCTCTCTCTCTCTCTCTCTCTCTCTCTCTCTCTCTCTCTCTCGCAGCTTGAGGCTGCATTCTCTTGTGCATTCTGCTTTTCTCTATTGTGTTTTTCTCAAACCCCCACACTCATGCACACCTCTTTTCATTACCCTTTCATTCTCACACATTCGTCATACATACCTCACACATATCTCACACACACCACATGCATTCTCCTTTCACTCACACATACAATCTTCATACACACCTCACATTCTCTCTTCACTCACTCTTCACATGTTTTTCTCATGTTCTCTGCCTTGCTCTCACATCTGCTCTCACATCCACTCTCACATTTGCTCCTTCATGCCCTCTCTCATTCACTCTTCACATGCTCTCCAGCCTTTCTACTTATTGATAATCCAAAAGCAGGTAGAAAAAAGACATTGTATAATAATTGCCAAATCAAATTCAAAAGAATAACCACATCCCATGAAGAACTAAGAATAATAATTTTTCTCCAAAGTTTCAAGCTTCCCCTATTCCCAGGCCTGTAGCCAAAATAATAATAATTGTAAACTTATCATTATTTAAACTTTAACTTTTAACTTATTACACTTCAGAGCTCAGAGCTCGTAGGTCAGCTACTTGCATTTTCCTGTGAAGCTCTAATGATAAATGATATGGGGAAAGCTGCCAGGCAGTGGTCAGAAAGAATTAAGTTAACCCTTAACTTAGTAGTTCCACTAGCTTTCTGTTCCTTGCACACAATGACTTTCATAAGAATCCCAGTATTTTGACTAAGTTTTACTATTATATAATTTTATATATTCTATACTTCCTTATCCAGGAATCAGTCTCAAATGTTTTGTAAAACTTATTTCCTAACTTCAATAACTTCTTCCTTTCTAAGAACTCAATGTTGGCTCTAATTCATTTTCTAATAATTTCTTTAAAGTTTCTTTGCAAGTCAAGCATTAATCTGGAACTACTATTGTGCAGTTATTACATTGTTTCCAAGAAGCATGTACCTGGGCCATTGCGGCTGTGCTGTGCTGTGTCCCTATGCCTCAATTTCCAATTGTTTAAGAATCATAATATCAAGGAACATCTAGTTTCACAGAATTCACCAGAGCAGAAGGAGAAAGAAGTAGGAAAGTCAGATATAATAGAATAATTATGCACACAAGGGCAACTGAAAGGTAGTTACACACAAATGAAATCTATACAGCCATTGTCCAGGGCTAAGGTTAGGAGAAATGGGAACAACCAGTTTTTACAAAAAGCTGCTGTGGGCTTCTGAGATGTCTCCATCCTGCCCTCCTGCTGGCAGTCCCTCTCATCATATATTGTCCACAGCACTCTTTAAATATCAGAACTGCTTTATCAGTCAGAATTTTCACTGTGGCTCTCAGTCACGTAATCTGGGCTGGCTTTTCATTGAAGTTTGTGTGAGCTACAGTAGAAAGTTGATAGACATGATGGGCACATTATCCAATGTTGAGGCATATGCCTCTATAATACCTTTCTTCAACTACTTGAAAGCTTTGTATTCTACATTGTATCTGGTTTTAGAGCCATTTAATACTCTAATTTATTTCTAGAGGAATAGTCTAGAAATGACCATTTTGTCTTTCATCATTAAAACAGGATTTGGGTATATTTCGGTGATTTTAAAGTATAGTCAATGTTCACTATATTTTCCTGAAAGTTCCAGCAGATGTCAGCAAAAGGCAAGGCATGATACATTAATTGTGTACTGGGATACAAGATACCTAATGACCACAACCAGAACTGAGTCAAACAGCTCAAATTTGCAAATGGATGGCTTTTTCTGCACCTCCTATTAAAGCAGTGATTCTCAAACTGTTGGTCACAACCACCTTGGGGGTCAAAAGGACCCTTCAAAGGAGTCATATATCTAATCTCTTGCATATCAGATATACTATGATTCACAATACTTCCAAAGTTATAATTATGAAGTAGTAACAAAAATGTTTAGGGTCACCACAACCTGAAAAACTGTCTTAAAATGTCACAGCATAAGGAAGGTTGAGGACCACTGCTTTAGGAGATAGATAGTTGGAAAAATAGGGAGAGTTCATTTTGAAAAGGGAGAAATGTTCTGAACTCAAATCAGGAAGCTAAATCCTGTAAAGTTTCTGTAGTCCTGAGAATGACCCAGATCTGTGTATCCTTAAAGGGCCACAGGTAGTTATGATTATTTCATAAGGGATTGATTTTTGTTGTACAATTTTTATCTAGGTGGGCAGTTTATATCAATATTAATTGGTTCACAGTTTATTTTGTGGACATTTTGTGGGGTGAGAATTTACTGATATAAATCTGATTGATAAATTACAAGCTTATTGACTTTTGATGTTTACAGGTGATTGGGAGTTGTGACTGTAACCACAGTGGCCAGATACAGAGAATGTGATCAGAGTTCACAGCTGAGATTCACAACAGCCTGGCCATGGAATGGGGCTTGAAACTGAGGTGGAAAGAGCAGCTGCTGCTGGGCCAGAGAGTAGCCTTGACAGTGTGGGATGAAAGTTGGAAACTTAGTGAGTAGGATTGAGATGTTTTGCTGATTGAGATGAAATTATCTTGCAGATGCCATGTGGACCTATGGTGCCAAGATAGCATAAGATAGTGTCACGATTTTAACTTATATATTTAATATAACATCCTACCTTGATGAAGGCAGAAGCACGCAACATCAAAGCTGACCAAGAGTGCCCTCAGGTCCCTTTTGGCTGCACTTAACTAGCACAGAGTTTTTCTAGTCTTAAGATTTGAGCCCCTCTCCTTAGAACAGTGTAGAAAACATCTATATTCTTCTTCTGGCTCTTTGACACATTTTATCTTTAAATTTATTTTTTAACAAACAATATTTACACATACTTATGTGGTAAACCATTTTTATTCAAGTCCGTACTGGGAGATGACCAATCCAGCCTAAGCAGCACATACAGGACATTCACATTTCTTTATGGTGAACACTTTTACAATCCTCTCTTCTAACTCTTTTGACATTGATAACCTATTCATTTTGATTATATCCACCCTACTGTTAACTCTCATAAATGTTGTGCATAGGCACTAAGGAGAGCAGGAGGGATTGTGTCAGGCAGATGTCACAGCTGTTGATTGCCAAGTTCTAATGTTTTATGGAGATATGAATAGTGCTAACAGCTTCTAGTTGTTTTTATGTCTCAGGGCTTTCTCCTTTAAGGGATCATCAGGAGCTCGAGGTAATTGTGCTTATATCAAGATGAGAGCCTAATTTCAGTGACCTCATCACACACCCATGCATCACAACCTCCAGACAAGATGTTTCCTTCTCCCTGTGTATCCCAGCTACCAAGCTTGGAAGCTGTGCTGCTTGCCTGGGAAAACGGGCCCTCAAAGGAGGAATTTCTTCAATTGGATTTGACCATGGGGACATTTTCTTAATTGCTAAATAATACAGGAGGGCCAAGCCTCCTGTGAGCAGAGCCAAGGTAAAAAAATTGCTACATTAATACATTAACTGAAAAGAGTAGAATCTCACACTGTATGTATGTCATATATGAAATCATCCTGTTAAATTTTCTCCTCAAAATGGGTCTATTTTATGGGTTTATTTTTCTTTTAAGTATTTTAAGTCTTTTAAGTGTTTTGCAAGCATGCATGTCTGCACATGGAGTGTGTGGTGTGCATTGTTCGCAGAGGCTGAAGAAGATGTCGGATCCCTTGGAACTGGAAGAGTAGATGGTTTTCAGTCACTACTTAGGAACTGAGAATAAATCCCATGACTTCTGGAAGAGCAGATGGTGCACTTAACTGCTGAGCCACCTCTGAAATGAGAGTTTTATATTTTACATTAATATTTTTTTCTAGACTGTGCAGAGCAGAAATATTTGTATGTATTTATATCACTTTATGCTCAATATGTTTCCCAAAAAGTTTTGATTATCTCACATCATATTTATTATATGACACTATCAGGATGGATTTATATTTTTGTTATATTGTATGAGACAGTATTATCTCCCTGTTGGGTTTCATGTTCGATTAGCATTCACATCCCCTCTTTTTAATCTCCTTATGATGTTTCTTATGTTTGGTTTATTAAATTATTTGGCTATACTTGGCTTATTTAATCATAGAGTCTTTATGTTCAATGCTGTGAGTACAAGTCACAGAATTTCTTTTTCTGAGAACTTCATACATTTATACAATGAAATATGATCACATGCCATCCACATTTTCCCTGTTCAATTTCTCTATATTCCTCCTGACACCCATTTCTAAATTCATGATTCTTCTTTTTTTATAACCCACTAAAAATAGGTAATTCTTTCCATATATGTGTGAGTATGGGGTCATCCCGTAGAGTGTCTGAAATCTACCAGTGGCCACACCTCCAAAAAGAATGACGATAAATGCTCAACTACCAGAAGCTCTTCATGAATATGTAAGACATGAAGAATCTCCCCTATGTATAAGGACATGTTCTGTGGCTTGATTTTGTGTAGATTTTGTATAGTCAAACACAGCTGATGGAAATTTTTGTGTGCAACAACCTGGCCATTCCCATAAGGTAGTGACTTAAAGCAAAACTTTCTATTCTTCAGCTCTTAGAATTTTTCAAATATTTATTTTTATTAATTTTTACTATGTGCATATTCTTGTTGGTGTTTTTCTGTAACACACACTTGAGTGTAAGTGCCCACTAAGACCAGAAAGCCATGTAGTATCTCTTGATTCTAAAGTCCAGGAGTTTTTAAACTGTCAGACTCCAGGTCGGGAAGTAAACACCTGGTCCTTTGAAAGAGCAGTAGGTGGTCCTCACTACTCTTTACAGCCATCCCTTTAGAGCATATCACTTAACATTCTTTATGCCTCCTCTTCAGTGATATCTCCTGAGCCATGGTGGGAGTTCTCAGCTGAAAAATGAGAATATTAATTTATCCTTGCATTGTTGTCCTGTGAGCACTAACTCGTATTGTATATTCTACTTAGCTTAGACTCAGACAAATTAAGCAAATTCTTAAATTTGCCCTGAATAAGCAATAGAAGAACGTCGATGTTAAATATCTGTGGAGTTGTTAGGCAGCAGTGGTTTTTGTTGTTGTTGTTGTTGTTGTTGTTATTGTTGTTTTAATAATTTTAGTTGCAGTTTACTTTAAATTGACTTCACCCAATAGAATTTAAAATGATCCTTTTCAACTTTACTCACATAAAATCTCTCTCTGTCTCTCTCTGTCTCTCTGTCTCTCTTTCTTTCTCTCTCTCTCTCTCTCTCTCTCTTCTCCTCTCCTCTCCTCTCCAACTTCCTTGCACCTAGTTAATTTGTCCAGTAGATGGCAATATAGTCCACTTAGTCCACAGGTTGTCAGGCAAGGCACATTAAAAAATGAATCTTGTAAAAATTTTGTATATGCCATATATGCACAAGTAAATCTGTGCCTTAACCACATCGGAACCATATACATTGATATTTCTGCTACCATTCTCAGATTATGCATCACTGATAGAATTCCACAAGTTACGTCATTTGAAATCCAGTTGACTCGGATAATCAATTGTGATACAAGACTTAGATCAGGAGACTCTAGAAAGTATAATCAGTTGTGTATTTTCAGCTCCCTCTCAACACAGAGGGCTACCAGAGTCAGAAACATGTGCTTAGATGGTGATGTGAGTAGGGGTATCTCGTGTGTGTGTGTGTGTGTGTGTGTGTGTGTGTGTGTGTGTGTGTGTGTGTGTGTGTGTGTGTGTGTGTGTGTGTGTGTGTGTGTGTGTGTGTGTGTGTGTGTTTGTGTTGGGTGTGTTCTGTAGGAAACAAATAGGCTAGAAAACACCAAGAAAAGTAGTGACTTGGGGCTTAGAGAAGGTTGTTGTTTTGTTCAGTTCATGGTCCTGGGAAAATGAGTGTTAAAAGAGTTAAGGGCAGTTATGCTACACTCCTGTTTGCAAGCATTACAGAGTATCCCTAATAGTGTCAAGGATTGCTTCTTGCCCATGGGGCTTGTCTCAAGTAGGACCAGTTGTTGGTTGGCCTTTCCTTCAGTCTCTACTCCATTTTTGTCCAGGCATTTCTTGTAGGCAGGACAAATTTTAGGTTGATGGATTTGTGGGTGTTTTATGAATTATCCCACCACTGGAAATATGTCTGGCTAGGAGGTAGCCACTTCATGTTCCATATTGCCAACTGCCAGGAGTCAATTTGAGACTACAACCGATGGTGACAAAGACAAACAAACAAACAAACAAATAGAAGCAGATGCAGAGACCCAGAGCCAAGCATTACACCATCTCATTGAGTATTATGGAAGAGATGTAGGAAGTATTAGGGGATTTGGAGATGATAGGAACTCCAAAAATATACAAACACAGTCAACTAAGCTCAACATTAGACTTCCAGAAACTGCATAAGAAATCAAAGATCAAGCATGGGCTTGACTTTACCTTACCCCGAGCCTCACACATATGTAGCAGATGTAAAGCTTTGTCTTCATATAGGTCCCTCAACAACTAGAGGGGGGTCTGTCCCTGAATGTGTTGCCTCCTTTTGAATTCTTTTCCCCAAATTAGGTTGCTTTGTCAGGCCTCAGTGAGAGAGGATGTGCCTAATCTTGCAGGAACTTGATAGGGTAGGTTGATAGCATGGGGGCCTCAGCAGTCTCTGAGAAATGTAGAGATGATGCAGGCAGGCACTGTGTGAGGAGACAACTTGGAGCAGATGGGGGATAAAATCAGAATGTAAAGTGAATAAGTAAATTAATAGAAAAAAGAGTTAGGGGAAAATCCTGGGCTCTCTGGTTCCTAACAACCAAGACTCAGCCACCTGACTCAGTCAGATAGGAAAAATAACAGTAGAGGAAAGCAATAAAGGGATTTTTTTTAAAATTTCAATGTGACCATGCAGCTAAGAACACGTGAAGAAGTCCAGCAGCTACCCTTTCTGTACTTTCAGGCAAATCTTTGGGGAACTTTAATGGTTATTATTTTAACATCCATTTTCTTTCTCTCATTTTCAGTTCGGTACAAAAACATAACCAGAATTTACTTTTCTATAAGTTAAATATCTAATGGTTTGCAAGAATTACTGATTTAGGGATAAATTTTACAGATATATGTTGCAGAATCAACTTATACCACATAAAAATTTCAAATTAAGTTAAGAGTTTGGGGAATCTCATTTTGTCAAGACTAGTTTTATTTTCCAAATGCATCTAACAAAAACTTTCCATAGAATCTGCACTTTATTTATTTCCTTTAGAATGTTTAGCTTTTATTATTGTTACAATTTTATGACATTACTACCCACTAACATTGCTGCTTGTTTTCTGATTCCCATGGCTGAGAAAAGTGCTCAAATTCAGTATGGTTAACAGTTTGAGTGAATGATTCATAATTTGTTCTTATGGCAAAAATTGGGATTTGGCTCAAATACCAGCATGAATATATTGATATTTGATGAGATTCAGGTTTGTAGCACTCTGTCCAGTAATTCTACGGTTAACGCTTTTATAGTTTAATGTATTTTAATTGCAAACTTACAGAAACAGCACAGAAGACAGACAACATTAAAAACATGTACTTGCATGTAGGACAACTCCATTAGAAAAGTATAGTGAGTGGATGGTATATCCTGTATGATAAAATGCTACAAACAACATTTAGTTGCTGTCAATAAGAAATTTACTTATTTTAAAAAATCCAAATGCTGGCATTGTCCAGAAATTTTAATAGATTTATTTATAACTGTTATAAAGTTGAACTGTTGAAATGTGTTCACTGAAATATTTTGCTTGCATTAATGCTTTATATCTTGCATTTATATTAAAAATTCACACACAAATGAACATGGAGAAATTGCCAATACCTGATTCTGTCCCCTATGCTTCCAGTTACAATCATATACTTAGGTACCTTTGACCCCATGGAAAAAATATCTAACATTCAGAACTACTGATAACAGGAAGAGGAGGAAAAAAAAATTTTGAGAATGAAATGTCTCCCCTCACAGTGTACTCTTAAGCACATTCTCTGCGTATGCGGCGTGCTAGCTGGATGTCTTTTGGCATAATTGTTATACGTTTGGCATAGACAGGGCACAGGTTGGTATCCTCCAAAAGGCCAACCAGATACACCTCACTTGCCTCCTGCAAAGCACCAATAGCTGCTCTCTGGAAGCGGAGTTCAGTTTTGAAGTCCTGAGCAATTTCTCACACCAGATGCTGAAATGGGAGCTTACGAATGAGAAGTTCAGTGGACTTCTGATAGTGTCTGATTTCTCAGAGTGCTACGGTACCAGGCCTGTAACGATGAGGTTTCTTCACCACTCCAGTAGAGGGCGCACCCTTGAGAGCAGTTGTTGTAGCCAGTTGTTTTCCTGGGTGCTTTATCACCGGTGGATTTGCGGGCAGTCTGCTTTGTACAAGCCATGGTATGGGCACTTCCTTACTTACCCCACTTCTCCTTCACCTGAGGTTCAGCAAGCAAGAGACGGTACTAGCATTAGAGAGTGGCTGCAGCGCGGCAAAAGATGAGAACACACCTCAACAGTTAATTTTTCCTAAAGAATGGTAACCAAGAGAATATAGCAAAAGAAGTAAAATGAACAGTAAAAATACAAAAGAAGCTCTATTTAACAGATAATGAAAACGTTACACTGAAGTTAAAGGACAATTAATAATGAGCTTGTGAAAACTAATATAAGAAAAAATTTACTAGATTGCACTGACTCTCAGCAGTGGAAGACATGCCAAGAATATATTTGTCCCATTGTGAATATTCTAGATTTTAAAAAATGCTTTAGAGCCTCATGTTCAGTGGTGTAATTTTAGCATGTATCTTTTGTACATCCTTTTGTAATCTTTAAATCACTTGCAAATTACTTGTAATGAATACTCAAGTTATGTATACAAAGCTAGTATACCATATTTCATAAACAATTCTCAAAAATGTTTTAAAACACATATAATATGCTCATGTATTTTCAATCCCAAGTTAATAAAATTCACAAATGTATAACCCACAGTAATGGAGAGATAACTACATGATGAAGAATTTCATGATGGAATCTCATTGAAGATTTAATACTAGAGATTTCTATTTTATTTCCATCTTAAACATTTGGTTAAAATTCACAATTTAATTGCACACTGAAAAATATTTAAGCTATTTAAAGTAGCTTGCTAGGCTTATACTTAAGGACTGTGGTTCTGATTAAAAAATGTATTTTATCCTTTCAATTTATTTTCTTAAATTAGTAATGAATAAGGGGCTCCAATATGATGATAGATGTATTTGTACTCCTAGTTAATATTACTGGCATTGCTCTTATAGATTTTATACTGTATAGTGATAAAATATTTTACTACTGTGAAAATAAATGCCTGGGTTTATAGTTAGAGGATTGACAAAGAAGAAAGCGAATGGGTCCAGGAGTAGAAGGCAAAACAAGAACCTGACTGGTAAGCATATTGGAAAGCCACAGATGCTCCATTAAGAAACTTTGCCCTAAGGCTTGGAGATACTGCTGCGAGGTTAGAGGAACCTGTTAACCTTACAGAGGACCCATGTTTGTTTCATAGCATACATTTTAGACAGCTCACTAATACCTGAAACTCCAGGTCCAGGGATTTCATACAAACTTTTGGGTTCCATCACTCATGCATTCAAGTGCACACTCTTTCTCACAGCTATATACAAAATTTAAAAGTAAATATTTAATCTTAAAGAATGCTGGTCAGTTGGGAAACAAGGAAAAAATCAGATGAACAGCACTGCCATTTTATGTCATCAATATTTCACAGGACTTACAATAATGTTATTCTCCATACAGTATATAGAAAGTGTCAGGTTGTCTCATCTCTTCTGAATATGGTTATTTCTGTAATAGTGGATCTTAATCCCCAAATCATCCTTGTCTTTGTGGCAAAGCCATGAACAACTGTAGATTTACCTTCTAAGTAAAAATTCTATAGTTCCAGAGTATAAGCATTTTCCCAACAATCATAAGTCTTCATGAAACACTCTCTGTGGTATTAAGCGGAATAGACATCTGATGGAGTTGAACACATTGATGCCTCCTTCCAAGGAATAGGAAATTTTGAAGTAGACTACATGCTATGCTCATATCAAGCAACCGTCTCTCGCTTAAGTTGCTTTCTACCTACATGACTCTTGTGCAAATCATCTCATAGCCTTCCATATTCTGATTTGTACCTTAAGCAAGCTCATACATTAAAGTACTGGCTATATTTAAATTTATTTTAACTTACAAAATAAATATATGTTATTCAAATTAAACAGAAATTTTTGTATTATATATGGCTTTAGATTATAATATTGAAAAGAGGGCATTTAACCCAATCAGGGATTTAAGGATATTTATTGTTTGTCTTCTGTGGCAAGGGATCACATGTAATGTGCATGATCTTTGTATGAATAAAATATTTAGCAGTAATATTGAAGTCTGCACTTATATTGATTTCTGCTTTGAAACTCATGCTGGCTAATTTGAACCCAAAATGACTGGGCTAGATTCTGTATTTGATTGCTGTGACTTGATATCAATATTTGACCTATGGAATAAATATTCATACTATTGCACTCCATGCCTAACCATCAAAATATCCAGTATGCAAAAGGATGTAAATAATTCATGGGTCAGAAATAATTTGCCTTAGAGGTATTTTTGTATTTAGGTGGTATTTTCAGGTGGATGCGCACAGATGAATGTATGTTCTCTGAAATGTACACACTGGGAACTATGATATGTGAAGTACTATCATGAAAGTATTTGGAATTCTCTTGAAAATTCTAAGTCTATTAAGAAAGATGCAATGTGAGGAACTCTAGATTTTTATAGAAAAGCATTGTATAAGAAGTAACTCTGTACAGATGAACTCAGAAGATAAGGCTGAGTGTTGAAGATTCAACATATACAGTATTAACAAGTCACATTTAAGGCATGGGATGTACTAGCACTTTTGGATGTCTATTTTATGTTGTTAATTCTGATATATTTTCTTCTGATTATGGACTTTTTGCTGCACAGAAACACCTTATTTTATAATTCCTTATGATTCTATATCAGAGGAAAAACAAACAAATACATTCTATATACAAGTGAACTTAGATTTTAATTGTCAATTTGATTGATTTGGCAAATGACTAAGAGATTAGGTAAACAAAAACCTGAATGAGACTGTGAACAAGTAAAATTTAAATAAAAATTACATATTGTGTCAGCACATGTATGTAAATGTCTACTTCCACTTAGAGTACCACTGTTGTTGTTGTTATTATTATTATTATTATTATTATTATTATTATAAATATATTTTGCCAAATATGATTTTATATAAAAAATATGACTTCAATTGTCCTCTTTTTCTCTCTCCTCTTTTCCCTCCCTCTCTTCCTCTTGAAATAGGTTCTCATGTAACCCAGTCTCTTCAGGAAATTGTTAAATGCCCAAGATAGGCCTTGAGTTCTTTACCGAACTTCTAGCTTCTACCTCACAGTTTTTGGGATTACAGATATGTGCCATCATTTCTACTTACAATTTTTTACAGTCTATATTTTTTTAAAGTTTGAAGTTCATCCATGCTATCAGTTAGTGACTCACTATGGGAAAAATGCAGTCTACACAGAACATAAAGCAGGCATCCATAAGACCACTGGAACAAATAACGAAAGCCTAGACTTTGTAGGTCCCATGATAGTTATGAATGCAGCCCTTCATTTCTATAGCTGACAGTAGCAGGGGAGGGGACCTGGACAGTCCTGGGAAAGTTATTACAAAGCATTGGGTAAGCCGGAATCTAATAGTTTTTTCTTAATAAACTGCATTCATTTTTCAAGTTTAAAACTGCATTTATTTTTTCATTCCCTTATTTTTTGTGTGTCTCAAGAGTAATAATAAGTCCAACCAGATCTTCTGTGCTATATTTTAAGGATTCAGCCATGCCTTTGTTCTAACCAGTATTCTTCTTCCTAATTCTTTCAGTTGTGGATCACATTTATTTTTCATGGCATAGAACTGAGGTCCCCAATTTCTTGTTCTTGTGAGGATGTAGCTGATAGGAACATCTGAGGCCATCTCTTGGAAATCCTCTATGTGGTAGAGCTAAGGAACAGGTTTGATCCTTCATTTTTTTTTCTTAAGTCTTCACCCCATTAGCACTCACTCTTAGAAATTTAATTAACTTCTGATAATTTATTGGAACTACATCTTTGGTCAAATAGCTAGCCCATCTTAGTCATAAGTTTTGTCTCCATCCAGGTGACAGGGATTTTGGTAGCTAACTTAGATTTCTATCACTACGAGTGTGTTTCAGTGATTAACATTGTCTGGACTTTTTACGTTTCCATTTGTGAAATCAAGTTAACCAAGTTTACACGTAAGACACTGGAGTAAGTCTCTTGTAAGACTGCAGAGAGAATGGCAACCTAAGAGACAGTCCAGAGCAAACAAAGATGAAAAATTGAAATGGATTAAATATGATTGAAGATCAGTCTGGGAATAGATATAACGCAAAGAATAGTTCATAATCTAGACTAAAGCTGAAATACATTTTAATTCTAGAACCTAAGCTAGGAGGATCCTGCATGGGACTTTGGCTACACCATGAGACCCACAGTTTTGTTTACTAACTAAACCAAACAAAACCAGAATGAGATTGAATCAGTTCTTAGGAAGACTATGTCTGAAAGTTATTCACTATTCATAGGGGAATGTAACCAAGCATCTATTTACCCCATAAAGGGAAACAACCACAGACTAAAGTAAGAATACCACTTTAGTACAACTTCCCAAACCAATAATTTTAATTGAGGTTATTTACAGTTTTAAGGGTGAAGAGCTACTTTCAAGATTAAAAATGACTCAAAGACTGTTATATCACTCAAAGTAGCCACCCTACTCCCTATCATGATGGCTTAGGAAACCTGAACACCTGGATCTCAATGCATAATCTACGTGCAGTTACCAAGCTGCAGTGTGTATCTTTCAGGAATCCCAGGCAGTTTAACCCTTGTTCAGGCTGTTCAATTGGCCGAAGAGTCTCCTAGGCAGCTTAAATGGCATAAGTGTCTTCCAGGAAGATTGGCTTGTCTGACAGTATCTCTCAACAGCTCTTACTGAATACATCTTCTTAGAGAATGAGAGAACTGGTGTTTCATGTCAGTTTTAGAGAGTCCCAAAGGCTTTGAATAGTTTACTTCTTGAGTTTAAAGAGGTGTCTACGAACTGGAATGATTCACCTCCTTTTGAGAACATTCTGTGTTTTTATGAGTTCCTCTACAATAGGGAAGATTTTATCTCAGAGAACATTCTATACAACCCCCAGCTAAATACTAACTCCTCAAGATGTGTAAAAGATGTTTGGTATTTTCTATACACTCAACAGAGAAAGGCAACATTTGTAAGTAAAAGAATTCTTTAAAATAGATACAAATGGAGAAGGCAATTAGATGATCTTTTACTTCTTTTGTGATATTACATAAAGATTGTAAGCGAACATACGAATTCAAAATATGCCATGTCCCCAAGGTCTCTGAAACATATACAGCAGAGCTATGTCTGGTCTGGCTTCAGTGGGAGAAGACGTGCTTAAATTGAGGCTCCAAGGAGTGTGGAGTACTGGCCCTTGGGGGTTGAGGGGCATCCTCTTGGAGAAAGGGAGGAGAAGGAAATGTGGGAGGGCAGCGAATGGAATGAGTTAATGACTGGACTGGACAAGAATGAAAGTAATTAAAAATAATTGTAAAAAAGTAGAAAAAAGTCATTTCTATTTAAATTGTTTCAACATTCATCAAAACTCAGAGAGTGAGTGAAAAAATTAAACTTGGAAATGTTAGGGAAAAAAGAGAAAACAAGCCTATTTAATTATATGTACATAAATATTCTGTTTCAAGCCAAAGATCATGTTTAATAAACCTTTGCTGAAAATTCATAAGAAGGAGAGAATTTGATTCTTCCATTGACAGTCTGCACCAAGAGCTGACCTTGTGCCACCACTCTCAGTACCCACATTCTGACAGGAGAGAGTTGATCTCTCAGGAGTGCTGACACAATGAGAGCTCAGGTGAGAAAACGACTTCTACTCAGAGGGTCCTGCCCTAAGCCCTCAATGCAAGAACCTAAACAATAGAAATCAAGGCTAAGGGGTTGGGGATTTGGCTCAGTAGTAGAGCGCTATGAGGGCCTAGCAAGCAAGGCCCTGGGTTCGGTCCCCAGCTCTGAAAAAAAAAAAAAAAAGAAATCAACGCTACTTGACATCATCTGAATCCAGTTATCTCACCACAGCACAATCTGAATACCCCAACACATGGAAAAACAATATTCTCCTTTCAACAGCACATCACAGAATGATGTTACAGGGCTTTAACAAGGACACAAATAACTCACTTAAATAAATATAGGACAACACAGGTAAACAGGTAGAAGCCCTTAAACACAAAAATCCATTAGAGAATTACAGGAAAAACAACCAAACAGGTGAAGGAATTGAACAAAACCATCCAGGATCTAAAAATGAAAAGAGAAAACATAAAGAAATCACAAAGGGAGACAACCCTGGAGATAGAAAACCTCAGAAAGAGATCAGAAGTCATAGATGCAGCCTGAGCAAAAGAATAAAAGAGATAGAAAAGAGACTCTCAGAGGTAGAAGATACCATAGAAAACATTGGAACAACAAAGAAAATGCAAAACGCAAAAGACTCTAATCCAAAACATCTAGGAATTCCAGGACACATTGAGATGATCAAACCTAAGGATGATAGCTATAGAAGAGAATGAAGAGTCCCAACTTAAATATTCAGTAAATATTTTCAACAAAATTATAGAAGAAAACTCTTACCTAATGAAAGATGCTCATAAACATACTAGAAGCCTACAGAACTCCAAATAGATTGAACCAGAAAAGAAATTCCTCCTTTCACATAACAGTCAAAACACCGAATGCACAAAACAAAGAAAGTATTAAAAGCAGTAAGGGAAAAAAGGTCAAGTAAACTACAAAGGCAGACCCATGAGAATCACAGGAAACTTCTCAACAGAGACTATGAAAGCCTGGGCAGATGTTATATAGACCCTAAGAAAACAAAAATGCCAGCTCATGCTAATATATCCAGCAAAACTTTCAATATCCATAGATGGAGAAACCAAGATATTCCATGACAAAACCAAATTTACACAATATCTTTCCACAAGTCCACCTCTACAAAGGATAATAGATAGAAATTTCCAACACACTCTGGAAATCAGTCTGGAGGTTCCTCAGAAAATTGGACATAGTACTTCCTAGCCCAGCTATACCACACCTGGGCATATACCCAAAATATACTGCAACATATAACAAAGGACACATGCTCTACTATGTTCATAACAGCCTTATTTAAAAGAGCCAGGAGCTGGAAAGAACCCAGATGTCCTTTGATGGAGGAATGTATATAGAAAATGTGGTATATTTACACAATGGAATACCATTCTTTTATTAAAAACAACTTCTTTATGAAATTTTATGAAAGTTTGGATCTAGAAAATATCATCCTGAGTGAAGTAACCAATCACAAACGACCACACATGGTATGAACTCATTGACAAGTGGATATTAGCCTCAAAACTCTGAATACCCAAGATACAGTTCATAAACTACATGAATCTTAAAAAGAAGGAAGAACTAAGTGTGGATGCTTCATACCTTTTTAGGAATAAAAATACTCACGGGAGTAAATATGGAGACAAAGTATGGAGTAGAGACTGAAGGAAAGACCATCCCCAGACTGTCCCTACTGTGGGATTCATCCCATATACAGACACAGAACCCAGCCAATATTGGGGATGCTAACATGTATATGATGACAAGAGTCTGATATATATGTCTCCTGATAGGCAGATGCTGTCAGTCAACTATTGAACTGAGAACAGGATCCTCAATTGAGGAGTTAGAGAAAGAACTGGAGGAGCTGATTGTGTTTTGAAACCCCATAAGAACAACAATATCAATCAAGCAGACACCCCAGTGCTCCCAGAGACTAAACCACCATCCCATGAGTACACAGGGATGTAGCTATGAGTCCAGCCACATATGTAGCTTTCTTGAGCATCAGTGGGAGAAAAGGCACTTGGTCCTGTCAAGGCTCAATACCCCAGTGTAGGGTAATGTCAGGGCAGGGAGGTGGGTGGGAGTGGGTGGGTGAGTGAGGGATCTCTCTCGTAAAAGCAGAAGGAGAAGGGATGGGATAGTGGGTTTCTAGGGAGGAGGAAAGCTGGAAAGAAGATAACATTTAAAATGTAAATTAAAAATATCCAGTAAAAGAAAAAAAGGATAAAAGAAAATAATGCTTTCACTTTTAAACTCCAAAAAAGGAGAGAATTCTCATAACACAACATGAAATAACCATACAGATCATAAAGATATTGCCCTTTAAAGCTAGCAATAATACCTTGCATAACTTAACCATATTATCTGGATATTTATCATAATTCCTGTGTTTTCTACCATGTACCACAACTTGAATGCTTTAGATATTTGCATCTCAATTCTGTGAATGATTCAACTGATTTGGAGAAGAGAATTACATCAGCCTCACAAGACCAATGAGCAAAGGAGAAACTTTGGTAGCTACTGAGAAGCTACTAGAATGAGACATGAAGTCTTAGACTATTTGTTCCTGTTTTTGTTTGTCACCATTAATTAAAATGTCAAGAGAATGTGTACATGTGTGAAATATATTACCTAATCTTGTAAATAGTTAATATAATAACAATTGATACATTTGTCAATAAATTTACCAATCTTAGAAAATCATAAAATAATTTAAAAAGAGGATATAATTTTTAGCACTTTATAATTTTTGATATATTACTTGAACTTCCCCATTTTAAATAATGATAGCAGTATTTTAAAGGAAGATTCTACTTCTATTTATTAAATCTATGTAGTTTTTCTCTCTTAATTTTAATTAGTATACTTCTCACCCTGCAACTTCTTATTCCAGTACCACTGACACCAACATCTTGAGTCATCTAATTATCTTACTATATATTTTGAAAATGCCAGCAGAATACAAACTAAGAGAAATTCTGAGGTCTAGCATCCTGCTATCTTTTGTCCAATTTTCGTTGACCACCAAGGAGCCTAAATATAATTAAAATAAAAAAATAGTCAGAGCTGGGTCCTTATCACTGCACAAATTGCTGTGGTGGTGGATACCTACAGTTACAGAACCTAGAAGGTAGAAGAAGGTGGATCATATGTTAGGTCATCTTGTATTTCATATGTAGTTCAGAGCTAATTTGGACTATGTGAAACTATTCCTCATTTTTTTTTTTTGCAGACAAAGTTTACATGTATAGTGAGCAAAGTACAATAGAATTGTTGATTGTCTCACCACCTTAAAAGTAGGAGGATAAAAACTCTGGTTTTGAACAAATTTTATAAGTTGAGAAGGTGTTTCAAGGAAAAGCTGGAGGAGAATGGAAAACAATTTAGATAGAAAGACAGTGTAGATTTGTATTTGAAAAATATTTCCAAGAGCAAAGGAATGAGGTATTTATTGTCAAGCCTATCAGACATTTGAGGAGAGTAGGTTTTTTTTTTCCCCCATGGTGTTTATTCTCTGGTGTTCTGTAGACTTGAGAGAAAGACTTCACCAGACTGGATACCACATAATATCATGATGCCAGGATATATGAACACTTGAAAAATACTAATATATATACCAAAATACTAAGGTCAAATGTTTACAATTGGATGATGATCCCAATTTTAGTAAGATTTCCTCATTTTAAGGTTGCTTTTGTTTTGTGACCTATTAATGGCAGCATGTAAATATTGGCACACAAATATTATAGTCAAAAGATTAATATCAATATAATACTTGTGAGAATGTTAACACAAATCTTCAAGGGTAATCCTAATTGTATTTCATGTATCATACCATTTCAGTGGTGAAAATATAATGCCTATAGAAAAATCTAAAAAGAAATTAGCTTAAAATTTTATACTTGTTATATTTGAGCATGAGATCCCCTTCTATCTTTGGTACTTAAATTTTCTGACATTAGAACCATATATTTTACATTTTAAAATGAAGAAAATTCAATTCTTAGTGTTCATTATAAATTTAAATGTAAATCATGAGTGAGTAGTTTTGACAGATATTTAAATGAGATGATTTCTTTCTTCTAGTACACTGAATCACAAGGCTGAATAGATGAAATAGATGTCTGTGTACAAGGATTCTAAAGGTTTAAACATTGTCAACTTAGATTACATGCAACTAATCAAAGTACATTTATTGATTTAATATTTATTAATTCAAAACATCTCATACAGTCAAAATGATATTTGACTATTGTAATATTTAACAATAAATACAAGAAAAACTATTGGCTATAAGAGAAAATTTTCCAGTATGTACATAATAGATTTTTTAATATTTTATAAAATATAGATGTGATTTAGGAACAACTGACAATAAAGGCACCATGTGAGATCTTAAACAATTTTTTTTGTCTCTGCTTAGCCAGTGTCTGTGTGATTTGGAGCTACTCCACTGAGCTACTGAGTTCATGTTGTAATAGTATCTATAAGTGCTCTAGTAGGGGATTAAATAGACTCTATCACAATACAATGTGGGTTTCGACAATTGACTGCAACAAATCTACTAACTATGATTTTAGTTAACTTCTTTGGAAAGATATTGAAGTGGTTTGCTTAGTGATTTAAAAGAAAAATCTATGTTTTAAAATATATTTTCAAAATTTACTATTTAGAAACAGACATAATTACATAAAGATGTTTTTCCTATATAATTGGGTTATGCAAATAGATAAGTAAATTTATAGGTAGAGAAAATAAGAAAGTCAAGAATTTATTTTACTACAGATCTGTAGATTCTGTTTTTAGTCTAGCTAAACACAAGAAGTCTACCAATTTTCTGTAGTTCTTAATGAAATTACTAAGCACAATACCATGTGCTAATCTTCTTGGCTGGATTAATGTCTTTCATATGCATCTCAATAAAAATGTCCTAATTATTCTATATTTTTCTGGAGACAGAGAGGGTGGAGAGCCCACAATTTCTGCAAATAAGAGAACTGCTTACATGGGTCTGAGTGTTGATCATCTGGTCATTCTCTCTTTCTTTCTCCCAGTTGAGAAGGCATGTATATAGAAAAAAAGGGTACTTAAAAATTTCTCAATTGTATTATATTTACCAGACAAAAACTTTCATATAAGGTATTTCACCAGTAATGTTCTTTCAGCCTTGTGAAATACTCAGAAGGTAAAAGTTGGTGAGCCTGATAAACTGAGCTTGATCTCTGGAACCCATATGCTTGAAAGAGAAAACTAACTTCCAGAAGTTGTCCTCTGCCCTGAATATAATCACAACACTAAACAACTCAAAAGAGTCCCTTTCTTGTCTTCAGTGAGTATTTTTTCCAGACCTTCACCATAATGATGAGGTAGTCTAAAACAGCCATTTACAAGTAAAACTATGAGTGCATTGTAAACAGCATTTAATTTTTCTCAGGAGTGTAATCATTCTAAATGGTAATTATTCAACTCTGAAAAACACAACAATCTTGTAACAGGTCTCAATCTTTTGATATTAAATGTATTGACATCATGAAACTAGCATCAGAAAAAATGAAAGACTTTCATAGTTATATATGATTTTCTTATCAAAATTTCACAAAAGATTAGAGATCAAAATAAATTATGAACAGTTTACTTGGGAACATAAAAATAGAGTTATTACTGTATTTACTATAGTAGTAAGATAAATTCAGCTATAGTGTCCATGTGCACTATTCATTCTCTAGATATTATACAGCACCAGGATTGGTACAATATAAGAAACGAACATTTTTATTACTCTCAAAAATTCCTCTAGGATCCTCAATTTTCTTGTTGCTTCTCTTTTGAACCTGTAAAGTAAATCTATTCTATTCATTTAATTCTAAAGTTTATCGCAACCAAATATATACACTCTGCTTACAACAAAATGCCAAATTATTTCATCAAATATGCAAGTGTTTATTTCCATTAACTATGGTAGGTACTTCCAATTTAATAAAGATTCTTTTAATAGTGAAAGTGAAATAAATTCCAATTCTTGCTTACTTTTTTTTTTTTTTTAACATTTGAACTCAGGGTGTCTCAAAATTTGAACCTCACATATTCCATAGAAAGTTTAAATGACAGAGACTTTGGTACCACCATCTTTACTGGCTTAAACATCACTAAATACTCCAAGATATTGCTGCAGAAGCAAGGACCATTCCCTTCAGTTATGGAGAAATAAATGATTAAAATAACACGTAACTTCAAGGAAACCATGTCTTCTGAATTCCTGAATTTCTTTAAAATAACTATATTTTATATAATGAGAAAATGGAAATCTGAAAAGCATGTAAGGTATAAAATTTAAAAAATGAAGAGACTCAGTTATCTCTTTTGCAAAATAATATGATCTAATAAAATAAGTTGAAACTCACTCCACTTCTAATATTTTATATAATAATCAATAGACGACATTACCTTTCCAGAGAAATCATCTCCAAAATGTGCTCTCCTGTCGTTACAAAGAAATGAAAGATGTTGATCAATAAGCTAGAATGGAGTTCTCAGACTCTAACTGAAAGAGTCTTGTCTTAGCATAAGTTAGCTGTGTGTTATTTTAAAAGAATATATTTGTATGCTTACTTAAATGTGTACACTGTCTATAGCTTAGAAAATCAACAAGTCTTGAGTTCTTGGCTATTCAGTGATAGGAATGAGATATACATTCAGTAGCAACTCTATTTCACATATTGAATTAAAACTGTCTCCTTGGCTATTGATCTGAGAATTTGCATGTTGATGAATAGTGATAAGCCTGGTTAGTCACCTACAATATTGCATATTTTATCACAAAAATCCCTTTGCTTTAGGAAGACTTGCTCACCTATGTTAATGTAATTATGCTAACACGTGTAAATGTGGCTAGCCTTAATAATGATGCTTGCAGGTTAGGAGAAGTAAACGAACTTTGACAGTACATTTAATATTTTCAATAAATATATTGTGACTTGTTCTGCCATTATATCTTAAGTGAAAGAGCACCTCTATATGTGTAGCTGTTGATCTAAACCTATAATGTATCTATATTATCTATGTGACAATGAGAATAAATATTTGGATTAAAAGAAGTAAGTCAAGAACAGGAAAATAAGAAAAAGTCCTTGCAGCTAGTTATGAAAACAGCCGAAATGATCATTGAAAGATCCCCGAAGGGAGACCCTCACTCAAGTCTCGGGAAGTCGCAGACCCCAGACACACGAGAGACCAGTCTTGATGCAATACGCAGAGCCAAGGTGTATTACGGAGAGCTCCGGGTCAACATGTATCCCATGCAGGAGACAGAGGTGCCTATCCTGAGTGGCTGGGAGAAGGGTTTTTTAAAGGAAGAAGTCACAAGCCCCAGGAGATGAGAGTATGTCAAAAGGAAATACCAAAAATGTCACAAGGGGAAACTCTCAAAGTCACAGGATTGTTCTTAAGACTCTAGGGTTTAAATCAGGGGAAAGGTCAAATCCTCATTCTCCTGAGAACAGATCTTGATTCCTGTCCTTTAGGGTAAATGTTTGTCAGAGTTGACAAGGCATCTTCATCTGAAACATATCTTGTTAGGCTTTGGCCCTGTTTCCTGAAATACTATATGCAGGACACAATGGCTGGAACATTATCTGTAGGGGACAATGGGGGCTTGAACAAATATCACAGGGGCAGAGCAGAACCCATTACTCATTTACTCACGTCCAGTGACATCCAGAGGGTCAGTGAGTCTGTACCAGTCCTCCTGCATTTTTAACCATCTGTCTTCCTGAGTCAGATCCTGTTGCTGAGTTTTGAGCTAATTTAAAACTCTACCTCTCACCATAAGAGGAAGAACTTGTCTACAGGACAAAAAACAAAGCTTGTCTTGAAAAAACTATCAATTCTAAACCCTTTCTCAAGAAGCACATGTAAACATCCCTGTTGTCCTCTCTTCTACTAAACATACCAATGTGCGGGTATTATATCATTATACATATTCATATATCTTGGTCATCTAATTTTAACAGACTGAATTGTAGGGAAAAATAGACCCACTGGAGGAGTTAGAGAAAGGAATTAAGGATCTGAAGGGGCTTGTAACCCCACAGAAACAACAGCAATATCAACCATCCAGACTCCCCAGAACTCTCAGGGACTGAACTACCAACAAACAAATACACGTGGAGACACCTATGGTTCTAGCTGCTTATGTAGCAGAGGATGGCCTTGTCAGGCATCAATGGGAGGAGAAGCCCTTGGTCCTATGAAGGCTGGATGTCCCAGTATAGCAAAATGCAAAGGTTGTGAGGTGGAAATGGATAGGTGAGTGGGTGGGGGAGCACCCTCAGAGAAGCAGCTTGAAGGGTATTGGATAGGGGATTTGCAAAGTGAAAACTGGGAAACGGATAACATTTGCAAGGTAAATAAATAAAATATCCAATAAAAAAGTAGACTCTAAAAATTTCCCTGCTTATTCCAGGATGATGCCTACCAATGTTGAGGAATAGAAAAGGTGTACTGAAGCCATAACTTAAAAGCATAGGTAATAGAAACAGACCTTGCATGGTCATTGAGCTTCCCTTGCTGTGCGTTTCTTTGAAAACTTCATTGTAGTTTTTCTTCTCATTGCTAAATAAACCTTAACTAATTCCTTGTTTTTCCTGTACCCCAGAGAGAATCATTCTACTCTAGGAACACAAGAGCTGAAATGAGACTGCTCCTGAGGTGTTTAAAGGGGAAGAGCAGCAGAGGCATCACTTCCCTCTATACCGTACAGCAGCATTTTCCAACAGGAGGGTCTTCATCCTTAGGAATGCCTTGAAACCATTATTGACACACAATAAAAATTCAACACTGAAGACTTGAACCATGGCTAGGGATACACTGAAGACTTGAACCTTGGCTAGATTAAAACGCTACATCTATAAATTCATAGATATTACAAAGGGCAATTAAAGGCATTTTGACCTCAATAAACTGACCGTATTTTCTGCTTATTAGTAACTATTAAATAACTCAGGATAGCTAATTAAAAGAGTTGTTTTACAGGCAATTTAAGAACCAAATAAATATTTTATAAGGTGACTAAATTATTCTTTGTAGGTAAAGTGCTGAAGTGCCTTTTCTTCTATGAATAGAAACAGACATAAAGTCAGGAAGGTCCCTATAAACTCCTGCTCTGCAGCAGACTAACCATGTGCCTCATCTGACACATTATCTTATTGACATCTGCCATCCTTTGCTAACATAAAGTGAGGATAATGATTCCTGCCTTAGAGTTCTGCTGCACAAAACTAAGAGAATAACATTTGTGAAAATCTGACCATACTGCCTGGACATGATATTGATCTTTAATAAATGTTATTTTGCTTCTGTACTATTACACATAATTGAAGCCATGTGCAATTAATCATTTGAAAAGAGCAGTAGACAGGTTTTCCATACTAAGTTTGCTCTTTGGTTAATTTTAAAGAAAATGGAAAAGATGCTGCCAAGTTAATTTCTTATTGTTTCAAATATAATTTTTAATTTAGTGGCTTACTGTTGGCTATGTTATATAGTGGCTTGCTGTTGGCTATGTTACTACCAGTATGGAGGCAGCAGGGGTATAAATAATGCTTAATGTTCTAGCTTAATATATGTGAAATTTTTATGTAGTCATTGTAGCAAGAATGTTGCCATCAACTTTACAGGTACCCTGATATGAACTTGCCAAAGACCTGTCCAAGTGCTGAAGGAGACAAACAGTTCTTGCTTCCATGATTTGACTTCCTATTTATAGCAATACAGCAACTAGAAGAAAAAAATAAGAATTCCTGAATGCTGCCTAAAATTACTTTTAAGACGACAGTCCTGTGTAGTCTTTGTCTACATAATGTGTGTGTAAGTAATTTGACAAACTCAACAAATAAAGACTCAACTTGCTATAATAAAACAGTTAACTAAACTCATCCTTACATCTGCTAACATGATATTTGGATGCAGATTTCCAGGTTGCGGCTGGTTGTCAGTTTTTCTTGAGTCTAAATTAAATTCAGCAGTTTGGATGCTAAATAGGCTTAAACATTTCTTCCAAAGTTTATCTAGAAAAAGTATTACTGAGTTATGCAAAAGACTTAAACGCTGTTGAAAACAGTTATATACAGTATAAGTTTATGAAAATGGAGTTACATTTTTCTTACAAGTGATCATTATTTCTGTAGTTGAGTAACTTTCTTTATGCCTGTCTTTGAAGCCTAAGTGCACAAAATAGATTTGTTCAACAGTTCTCAAGTGACTCACAGATAATTATGTAGGACACTAAATTAGTATATTTATAGTATGTTTTTTTCATAAAGCTAAGAGTTCTGAACTTATTTTTCTACTATAGATATATGAAAATCTAGTACTCTGTTCCCAAATCTAGACTCTAGTGATATTTGAGGAGATGTCTATAATCAGACAGCTCCAATTGATTTTAAAACCCCACAAGGCCCCTAAGGGTGTTACTGTATTGTAACATACAGCTCCTTCCCAACCTTAATTTTATGTAAACAATCTAGGCATCTCCTGAAAGGCCTGACCTGGAGGATCTCTGCTGGTGACCCTGATGACCTATAAAATCTTATCTCGCAAATCTCTTGCTTGTTCTGAAAACAGTGCATGTAATTACACTTGCAAATCAATGTTTCCACTCACTCAACAGAATGACAAAATAACTTGTTAAATAGCATGTCTGATTTATATATCTAAGAGTCAACAAAGGTTTCCTGTACTATTTGATTATATCTTTTAGGTGAAAAAAATGCAATTTCTTGGCTGGCCGCCAAATCCTAAAATAAAAGAGGTAATTAAGACCATGCTGTTGTCATACTTTTATAGCAAAATACACTGTGCTTTCAGAGAAAACATGTTGCCTAATCTGGAGCCATTTCATTTATAAGACTAATGTCTATGGATAAAACAATATTTAAAAATGAGGCACTTGGAAATAGACTTCAAACTAATGGTTTTTATTTTAACAAAATATTTGAAAAGTACAACATATACACAGATACATATGTCTATATATGCCCTTTCCATTTTGAATGATCAAGAGTTTTATTATTTACTTTTCAATATATTTTACATATATTGTAAGGATTCAGCCAATAGTTATTTTAAGGAGATACCAAACTATAATATTTTATATGAAACTACAAAAAAAATAAGAAGGGGGCTAAATTTATATATACTTAATGGTCTTCATGATTATATGTTACTATATTTAAATTCAAGAAAGTTTAATCTATCTTTCCAAAGAAATGAATTCTAAAACATAGATATAAACATTTTGACACAGAATCTTTTCAACCACAGCTGTTCTCACTGACTAGGTGGTTAATGTTGACTTTGAGCGTTTGATACTCTTCCTTTCAGCAAAGTCCTGGGAACACAGATGTGTGTGGCTGCACTTGGCATAAGCTCAAGTTTTAAATTTTTATTAGTAGATTTTTAGTTTTTTATCTTAGAATTTGTAGGGAAAGAATGTGTTTCACAAGCAATGGCTGCTTTGAAAGAGTAAAACAAACAGTTCAGAACAATAAACTTGTTCCAAATAATAATATCACTACACTTTTGATAAGATTCAACCTGTAGATGTTCATTAAAATAATGTACTAATTGTAAAATTTAAAATGTTCTTCCTTAAAATTTGTCAAAAGTTTATTTTTCTTTATTTTATGATTCTTGTAAAAATAGCATGCACATTATCATACATTTTGATTATCCTCACCTCTCCACTACCACATGTCTTTTATGTCCTATCTCCCAATGCATCCCAATCACCATCTTACTTTTTGTTTTCTTTTGGAACCCAGGGAGTTTAACTGGAGATTTCTGCATGGGCATGGGTGTAGTGCAATCCACTAGATAATGTGTAATTCAGTAGGAGATAAATCACTGAAGACAAGATCCTCCTTCCCTCAGTGGTCTGTAATATCTCCAAAGATCCCAGACTCAGAGGAGTGGTTATATTTACTAGCCACGTCTTTGCATAAGAATCATGAGGAAGTACAGGGACTGTAGGACACTCAAGAAACTTCTTGAGTGTCATGTCTTGTAGAGGTCATCTCTCAGTGCTAGGATACAAACACATTCCTGCAGTTTGTGTGACCATAACCTGAAGTCGAAACCTTAGAGCACCAGCAGCTAATCTTTCGATCTCCAGAGCCTGGAGAAAGAAGCAAAGTATCATTTATCTCTGAAGAAGAAAAAAGTACCACATATCTTATGGTTTGCACCAAATCAAAAGTCTATTCTGCAAGAAAAAAATGGAAACTTCTCTCTACATTTTTAATATGTGACTTCCCAACAGCATAGTTGAATTATTAGGGGTTATGCTCTCAGAGAAAACTGACTCTCCCCTTTCTTTTAGCTACCAATTGCTAATATGTTCTTCCATATGAATGTCTTGCCAAACTTCATAATCCATGCTGGGGTATGGTTGTCTTGGGCTTGAATAAATCCTTTCATATGCTGTCACAACTGCCAAGTTTATTCATTCACCTGTCTTACTACTTTTCAAAGAACACTCTTTCTTTGTAGTCATGTTCTTTGCTCTTACACCCTCTTTTCGCTATCTTTTACAATGAATGATATCTGAGAATTTTGGAGAAGGCAGATGTGGTATATTTATTCCATTTTATTCAGCTATTTTCTTGGCATTCTCTTAGAATTCAATTGGTAGTCTCTGTTCTCTTTGATTTCTTTGAACATATTTATTAACTCTTTTAAATTATTTGGGATTCCTATATTACTTTAATTGTGGACCATTACTATGAGATTCATAAGTTTTACAGAAGATAGGTTTTGACTTTTTATGTTGCTTATTTTTCTGCATTACAGCTTGAACATCTAAAGTTAGTTCATGTGTGTGTGTGTGTGTGTGTGTGTGTGTGTGTGTGTGTGTGTGTGTTTGTGTGCTGCATGATAGATACAGATTTTTCTGTCTGTCTTTCTATCAAGAAAGAAAGATTACTTTTAGGCTTTTTGTATTTTTTAGTGTCAGTGTTGACAATGCTCTGTAGAACCTAGGGTAGAGTAGTGAAGAAAAGTCATTTCCTTCCATTATACTAGTGGTAAGACTGATTTTTATTTCCAGTACATCTAACAAAATAATGTTGCCTTTAAAACAGTCAGTAGTCATGGTTATACACAATAGATCATGTGTTAACTACCAAAGCAATAATCTCTTAAAAATCTATCTTTTTTGGGGAGTAAAGGAACACAGATAATACTGTGTACACTATTATACCAATTCCTGTAAATAAGAATGAACAGGGAAAATGAAATTAAAAATTGGTAAGTATGAATATCAACTAGGATTATATTACTAGAGAAAAGCAGGAAAACAGACATAATATAGAATATTTAAAGGTTGCATAAAGACAAAAGTAAGGACAATAAGAGGACTGAAGACATTTTTTTATAAAGGTCCCTATAAAGGCAGTGATAATAACAGGAAATATTCATGTCAAGTAATAAAATCTCAGGAAGCTGAACCACAAATAACCAGCAAACCAGAAGAGTCTCTGTAACATAAACAATGAAAGTAGAAAAAAGAAAGTGTGAAGGGGACAAAAGGAGATTTCTGCAATACCAAGCAACCTGTGTGAAAATGCTAAATTGACAATTGCCATTAAATAAAGAAATAAGTGAAGTAGATTGGAGAGATAGTGTGGTTGGGATATAGGATTTGGGAATTGTTTACCTTTATCGGTAGATTCAGACTGTGTATTTCCTTTCCCAGCTCCCATAAACATATCTAACTGCACAGGACTCTCTGCCATGTGTGGTCACAGTCTCTTCTTTATGTCTTCCATTGTTGGTTGACTTAAGAATGCTGATATTATTCATAAGCATTTAAGCCAATTCTCAGATGCTGATCCCAATGTTGTGGCTTCCAATTGTGAATGTTGTTCTGGATCATATGTAGGACTCCCTAGTGCCTTATATGATGTTTGGAGTATAGGTGAATCTTTCAATGTGGAATTTGTTTCTCATCATGTTTTCAGCTTAGTGGATGCTGCACAGTTGTACTCAGAGTTTCTTTTACCTAGCAATATTCTGGTACAAGGTTTTGGCATGGGATCCAGAGATACTTTCTGAGAAGAAACAAAGAAATTCAAGATTTGTTTCTGGATTGAAGAATAATTTCTAGCATACTGTTGCATTGCACTTTCCTTTGAGATTAACATCTACATGTTTAGAGGAAAGATTATTAAGGAGCAGGATGTTGCCAATTCTGTCATGGCTGTGTAAAGGCAGAGGTAACAAAGTTCCTGCCTCTGGAGCATCACCAGATCATTAATCCCCATGATCCCCGTGTGTGCTGATGATTGTTGTTGTCCTGAAATGGATTTGCTGTCCCTTCTATTTTACTGTCAATCTCTCTGGGAAATATATCTCCCCCATTCCTCAAAGTTAATCACTAAATTGTAAATGAAACAGATGTGGTTTGCAGGAATGAGAAATGGAGAATGGAGGTGGTCAGGAAGCTTTGGAGGATGACTTTTTCTTGTTGTCCTATAGGGCCATGGGAAAGATTCTAGAGAGCATAACCACAGAGATCATAAAAGCCTACATGGTCCTTTGTACAAATAGTTCATTGTGAGACATGGCCTTGAATTTAGAATTATGAGGAGAAACAGGTAACTTCTGGTCCAATGAATGCTAAATTAGTTAGCCAGATTGAACTTGGAGGCATCAAAGATTGAGTTAAAATGGTTTCAAGAAAAAAAAAGGCAAGTTAGAAAAAGAAAAAACCTATAAAATACAACAAATGATAGATGGTTAGTCTTACAAGAGAGGCTTATATATGATCAAGACCAATAATATTAGAAGAAAAGTACATGAGGCTATGGAATTTTTAGGATAGCAAGCAATGATTAGAGAATTAAAAGATGATGTATAATCATAGAAAACACTAGTAGGTCCTTCTTCTAGCTCCTTGAATGACTGTAGATAGCAATGCCTAATATACTTGCATAAATTTTAAAACTTTGTAAGAAACTATGTTAACCTTAGTAGTCTTTCACCTTTCTGTTCTTACGTGAAAGAAGTTACTAAGGATTCTTGTCTGCTATTGTAGGATACTACAAGAGTTATGCCTAGTTACCCATGAAAAAGAGGCTGTGTAAAATTGGTAATGAAATGGGCTTTGGCTTGCTGTTTAGTTTTTGTTTTAAGGAAGCAGGGATTGGTGGTGATGAGCCAGGATTCACAAAATTTATGTACATTTAAGGATTTTTTAAAAAAAATGTAACAATGATCAAAGCTTTGCTGGTGTAACTTTAGGAAAACAAAGATTTGGTTCTGTCTCTCTGGTTGGGAGAAAGCAAAAGAATGAGACAAGAGAAGACAAAGGAATGAACAGGGAGAAGGAAGAAAGGAGAAAAAGGAAGAATTGTGCATATCCTTGGGAAAAGAGAGAGTATTTGAACTGACAGCCTGTACCCACTACTGATACTGAGTCACTGAACTAACACAGATGACATTCCTGATTTTCTCAGGACCCTCCTTTCTCTTCAGCTGTGCCTCTGCATGTTTTCAAGAGGAAATAATAAAAACTGATGTTCTAAGTGATGATCACATATTCCCTCCTGCAATGAAACTCACTAAACTCAGGAAATAAAGGATTTGGTGGCTTCAAGAAATCTCTGAAACTGACAAAATTTACTAGGCTCCTCCCTCTCCAAGCTTATATAAACAGAGAGAACTGCTAAATGGCATCTCCGAAAACTGAGCTGCCTAGAAAGGGCTTCGCTTAATCAAGACACCAGGTCGAAAAGATCAATAAGGGTACCTGGTAACCTGACAAAGTGTTCAGAAAAGGATCAAACCAACTGAGTTAGTCATCAGAAAAGATATTCTCCAATGAAATAAGCCACCTGCAGACTGTCTACTGTGCTCCATTTTCTACCTTTCATGAACATCACCCACATGCAGCTGTATTTGAGTCATTTCTTCTACTGTAAGTAACCTGTCACACATATTGCTATAAGAAATCCCCTACCAGGCCCAGAGTTGGGGCTTACAACAGTTCTTGGTCCCAAAATCTGGGAGCAGAGAGCTCGTCTGCCAGTAGTGCTCTCCCTCCTAAGCATGTATTGCAGAGGTGGACCTCACTTTCTCTATATTGACTGTCCAAGAGGAGACGTGGCATGCTGGCAGCACACCAGGTGTAGGAGCCACAAGGGGCCCTAGGTCAGGACCCTCCCTGTCTCCATCAGCACCCTGAGGTGGGGCTGATCCAGAGAACTTGCACCCAATACCTGCCCTGACAGAATGGGTATCACAGGAACCCACTCACTCATAAGATCACATGCTCACAAGCACATAGAAGAGACAAGGTCCAGTCTGAGACAGCAAGACCAACAATCATCAGAGATAATGAGATGATGAGAGGCAGGCACAAGAAACCAAGCAAGAGAAACCAAGACTACTTGGCATGATCAGAACCCAGTTCTCCCACCACACCAAATACTGGATATCCCAACACACCTGAAAAGCAAGATTTGGATTTAAAATCACATGTTGTGATGATGATAAAGGACTTAAAGAAGAAAATAAATAACTTCCTTAAGAAATACAGGAGAACACAGGTAAACAAGTTGAAGTTCTTAAAGGGGAAGAAAAAATCCATTGAAGAATTACAGGAAAACACAACCAAACACGTGAAATAATTGAACATACCATTGGGATCTAAAATGCAAATAAAAAACAATAAAGAAAACAGAAAGGGAGACAACACTTCAGATAGAAAACTTAGGAAAGAGATCAGGAGAAATAATAACTAGTATCATCAACAGAATACTAGATACAGAATAAAGAATAGCAGGGCAGGAAGATACCATAGAAAACAAGTAAACAACTTTCAAAGATGATGTAAAATGCAAAAATCCCCTAGCCCCAAACATCCAGGAAATCCAGGATACAATGAGAAGATAAAATCTAAGGAAAATAGGTATAGAAAAGACCAAAGACTCCAAACTTAAAGGGTCAGTAAATATCTTCAAAAATATTTTCAAAAAAAGTGCAAAGCTTCCCTAACCTAAAGAAAGAGATGCCCATAAACATACAAGAAACCTACAGAACTCCAAATAGATTGGACCAGAAAAAAAATCCTTTCCGTCACATAATAGTCAAAACACCAATTACACAAAACAAAGAAAGAATATTAAAATCAGTGAGGAAAAAATGCCAAGTAAACTATAAAGGCAGACCTATGAGAATCACATGAAACTCCCAAACAGAGACAATGAAAGTCAGAAGATCCTGGGCAGATGTCATACAGACCCTAAGCGAACACAATTGCCAGCCCAAGATACTATGTCCAGCAAAAAAAAAAAAAATCTCATTTAGCATAGATGAGGAAACCAAGATATTCAATGACAAACCAAATTTGCACACTATCTTTCTACAAGTCCAGACCTACAAAGGATAATACATGGAAAACTCCAACATAAGGAGTGAAACTACAAATTAGAAAAAGCAAGAAAGCAAACCCCTTCCTAGGGAAACTAAAAGAAGAGAGACAAAAACATAATTTCACCTCTAACAACAAAAATAAGAGGAAACAACAATCACCATTACTTAATATCTCTGAACATCAACGGACTCAATTCCCAAATAAAAACACATAAACTAACAGACTGGATATGTAAAGAGGACCCACCATTTTGCTGCATATAGGAAACATATCTCAGTGACAAAGACAGACACTACCTCAGAGTAAAAGGTTAGAAAAAATTTTTGCATGCAAATGGTCAGAATAAAGAAGTTGGTGTAGTCATTCTAATATGGAATAAAACTGACTTTCAACCAAAAGTTATCAAAAAAGATAAGGAAGGATACTTCATTTTCATGAAAGGAAAAATCCACCAAGATGAACTCTCAATCCCAAATACGTATGCTCCAAATGCAAAGGCAACTACACTCATAAAGGAAACCTTATTGAAGCTCAAACACACATTGCACCTCACAAGTAACAGTAGGAGATTTCAATATCCCACTCTAATCAATGGACAGATCATGGAAATAGAAACTAAACAGAGGCATAGGGGAACTAAAAGAACTTACAAACCAAATGGATTTAACAATTATTTATAGAATATTTCTTCCTAAAACAAAAGAATATAACGATTTCTCAGTACTTCATGATACCCTCTGCAAAAGTGATCATACAATTGGTCACAAAACAGGCCTCGACCAATAAAATAAGATTGAAATAAACACATGCATTCTATCAGATTGACACAGACTAAGATTGGTCTTCAATAACAACAATAATGAGAGAAAGTCCAGATATACATGGAAGTTGAACAATGCTCTACTCAAAAATAATTGGCCAAAGAAGAAATAAAGAAAGAAATGAATTTTTTTTAGAGTTTAATGAAAAGGAAGGTATGGCATACCCAAACACAATGTAAGCAATGCTAAGAAGAAAGCTTATAGCTCTGAGTACCTCCAAAAAGAAACAGGAGAGATCATACATTAGCAGATTGAAAGAACACCAAAACACTCTAGAACAAAAAGAAGTAAGTACACCCAAGAGGAGTAGAAGGCAGGAAATAATCAAACTCAGGGCTGAAATCAACCAAATAGGAACAAAAAGGACTATATAAAGAATCTACAAACCCAGGAGCTAGTCCTTTGAGAAAATCAACAAGATCAATAACCTTAGCCAGACTAACCAGAGGGTACAGAGAGTATATCGAAATTAACAAAACCAGAAATGAAAAGAGTCATAACAAAAAAATCTGAGGAAATTAAAAAAAAAATCATCAGATCCTACTACGAATGCTTATATTCAACAAAACTGAAAAAAAAATCTGGTAAAATGGACGATTTTCTAGACAGATTCCTAGTACTAAACTTAAATAAAGATCAGGAAATTCAGCTAAACACACCCTTAACTCCTAAAGAAATAGAAGGAGTTATATAAAGCCTTCAAATCAAAAGGAGCACAGGACCAGATGGGTTTAGTGGAGAATTCTATCGGAACTTCATAGAAGACCTTATACCAATACTGTCCAAACATTTACTCAAAATACAAACACAATGAGCACTACCCAATTTCTTCTATGTACCCACTATTATGTTTATACCTAAAGTACACAAGACCCACCAAGAAAGAGAACTTCAGACCATTCTCCTTTATGAAAATCAATGGAAAAATACTCAATAAAATTCTCCCAAACAGAATCCAAGAACACATCGAGATGATCATCCATCGTGATGAAGTAGGCTTTATCCCAGGATGTTTGGATAGTTCAATATATGGAAATCCATCAATGTAATCCACTATGTAAACTAACTCAAAGGGAAAAAAACAAATCATCATCATGTGAAAGCATTTGAGGAAATTCAATACTTCTTCTTGTTTAAAGTCTTGGAAATTAAAAGAATACAATGCCCATTCCTAAACATATTAAGAGCAGTATACAGCAAAACAGTAGCCAACATCAAACTAAATTTACAGAAACTTGAAGCAATCCCACTAGTATCAAGGACTAGACAATGCTTCCCACTCTCTCCCTATTTATTCAGTATAGTACTCGAATCCTAGCCAGAGCAATCAGAAAACAAAAGGAGGTCAAAGGGGTAAAAAATGGAAAGGAAAAAGTCAAAATATAACTATTTACAGATGATATCATACTATACTTAAGTGACATCAATTGTTCCACCAGAGAATTACTAAACCTGATAAAAAAATTCAGCAAATTGGCTGAGTATAAAATTAACTCAAACAAATCAGTAGCCTTCCTCTACTCAAATGTTAAGCAGGCTGAGAAAGAAATTAAGGAAATGACACCCTTCAAAATTGTTCCAAAAAAACAAAAAAATAAGTCAGCAAAAGTCTACCCAAGCAAATGAAAATATCTGTACAACAAGAACTCCAAGTGTCTGGAGAAAGAAATTGAAGAAGATCTAAGAAAATGAAAAGATCTCACATGCTCACAGATTGGCAGGATTAATATAGTAATAGTGACCATTTTCCCAAAAGCAATCTACAGATTCAATGCATTGCTTATCAAGTTCCAACTCAATTTTTCATAGTTAGAGAGATCAATTTGCAAATTCATTGGGCATAAAAAAAACCACCCAGGATAGTGAAAACTATTTTTTAACAATAAAAGAACTTCTGGGGGAATCACCATCTTTGACTTCAAGCAGCATTACAGAGAAATAGTCATAAAAACTGTATGGTATTGGTACAGAGACAGACAGGTAGATCAGTGGAATAGAACTGAAAATGAGGAAATAAACCCACACACCTATGGTCACTTGATCTTTGACAGAGAAGGTAAAACCATCCAGTGGTAAAAAGATAGCATTTTCAACAAATGGTGCTTGTTTAACTGGAGTTCAGCATGCACCCTGTACAAAGGTTAAGTTCAAGTGGATCAAGGACCTCCACATAAAACAAATTACACTCAAACTAATAGCAGAAAAAGTGGGGAAGAGCCTTGAACATATTGGCACTGGGGAACATTTCCTGAACAGAACACCAATGGCTTATGCTATCAAGAAATGAAAAATGGAACCTCATAAAACTGCAAACTTTCTGTAAGGCAAAGTCCACTGTCATTAGGACAAAACATCAACCACCACATTGGAAAACATCTTTACCAATCCTACATCAGATAGAGGGCTAATATCCATTATATACAGAGAACTCTATATGTTAGACTCAAAAGAGCCAATAACCCTATTAAATAATGGGTTATAGAGCAAAACAATAATTCTCAGCTGAGGAATATGGGATGGCTGAGAAGTACCTAAAGAAATGTTCAACATCTTTAGTCATCAGGGAAATGCAAATCAATACAATCATGACATTCTACCTCATCCCAGATAGAATAGCTAAGATCAAAAATTCAGATGAAAACAGATGGTGGCAAGGATGTGGAGAAAGAGTAACATTCCTCCATTCTTGGTGGGATTGCAAGCTCATTCAACCATTCTGAAAATCAGTCTGGAGGTTCCTCAGAAAATTGGATATAATACCACCTGTGGACCCAAATATAGCACTTCTGGGCATATACCTAAAAATGCTCTAACTTATAACAAGGATACATGATCCACTTTGTTCATAGCAGCCTTATTTATAATAGCCAGAACCTGAAAAGAACCCAGATGTCTTTCAAAAGAGTAATGGTACAGAAAATGTGGTACATCTACTCAATGGAGTACTACTCACCTTTAAAAATGACGACTTCATGAAATTTTGTCAAGTGGATGAAACTAGAAAATATCATCCTGTGTGAGGTAACCCAATCACAAAAAACACACATGTTATACACTCACTGATAAGTGGATATTAGCCCAAAGGCTTGGCATTCCCAAGATACAATTCACAGACCGCATGAAGTTCAAGAAGAATGATGACCAAATTGAGGATGCTTCAGCCCTTCTTAAGAGGGTGAACAAAAATATTCATAGGACGTGATATGCAGATAAGATTTGGAGCAGAGACTGAAGGAGTCACCTTTCAGAGCCTGCCCTACCTGGGCATACAGCATATATATATACACACACAGTCACCAAAACAAGGTCATACTGATGAAGCCAAGAAGTGCATACTGACAGGAACCTTATATAGCCATCTCCCTAGAGTTTTAGCCATAGCATGACAAATACAGAGGATAATGCTAGCAGCAAACCATTGAATTGAGAATGAGGTCCCTATTTGAGGAGCTAGAGAAAGGATTGAAGTATCTGAAGAGGCTTGCAACCCCACAAGAACAACAATACCAACCAAACAGAGCTCCCAGAGACTAAACTACTTCTCAAAGTCTACATATGAACAGACCCATGACTCCAGCTGCATATATAGCAGAGGATGGCCTTGTTGGACACCAATGGGAGGACAAGCCCCTGGTTCTGCCAAGCCTGGACTCCCCCCTCCCCCGCAGTGTAGGAAATGTCAGGGCAGGTAGGCAGGAAAGGGAGGTGGTTGGGGAGGGGGAACACACTTATAGAAGAAGGGGAAAGGAATGGTATAGGGGTCTTATGGTCAGGAAACCAGGAAAGGAAATATCATTAGAAATGTAAATAAAAATATCCAATAAAAATATATTAAAATAATTAAATAGTAATCCAGCCTGTATTCATAGCTGATTTGTTTTAACATAGTTACTCTTCATTCTTGTTTGTTCATCACCCATCATACCAAGAATCTGTGTTTATCACTATAATAAGCATGAGAAAGTTTGTCTAAAATATGTTTTACTTCTGTTAAGTACATTAAGAATTATTCAAATAATCCCATAACCTACTTTTATATAAATGTATGTAATGACAGAAAGACTGGGTGATTTCCAAGCTTTTCTACAGGGTTTACTTCCTGAGCAGTAATTTGGCAAGTATTTGCTTTGTTCCTCAGATGTTCTCTCTATATATCTTTGGGTATGACATTAAAGATTTCTGCTTTTAAGGTATTTATCTATTGTCCCTAGTGAACCTTCAAGGAAATCAAACATGCCCTACTGTATTTGAGTTAATCATAGGACTTGAACTGATGCTGCCATTCTCAAGGCAAGTACAGCTAATGTGTATGTTATCTTTTTTTATTGTTTTTTGTTGTTGTTTTTTGTTTTGTTTTGTTTTGTTTTGTTTTTTTTTTTGTCTTTCTGAACAGCTAAGGTACAGCTTTAACACTGATATTTTCAATGGATCAGTTTTTTTCTTTTTTCATTGATTACAAGCTAGCTCTTTATTTTCTACATTAGAATTTTTCTGGAATTTGATACATTCACTTTACTTTATAACTTTTTTGTTCAGTGTTTTTACTAAGAGGAGATTGTTTGAGAACTTCATTTAAATGTGAATGATTGTGCCTTGGGTGTCTCGCTGAATAGTGATATTTCAACCATTGTGATGTATATTATTTTCATTTTCTTCCATTGTAAAGTTTCAAATTTACATTTTCAATTCTTCTGTGAGTATTGGTTAATTGAAGCATTTCCAGTAGCTGCCAAATAATCAGTTGCATTCAAGATATCTTTATATAATTGATTTCTAGCTAATTCCTTTTGATTAGAGAATGGGTTTGTATGTTCTGAATCAATTGAAGTTTACTGAGTCTTTCTTTATACTCAGCATATGGACAATCTTTGTAAAAAAATTTCACTTTCACTTGTGAAAAATATGCATTCTGCTCTTGGTGGGCAGTGTTCCATAACAGTCATGTGGGGCACACTAGTCTCCAGGACTTTGTCAAGTCTTTGTTTTCTTACTAATTATTTGAGTAACTGTTTCCTCAATTCTTGAAAGAAGAGTATTATAGTCAGCCAGTTATTCTTGTATTCTGTACCCTTGTTAAGTCAGTAAGTGTTTATTAGCATTACACTACTAGATAAATTTACTCCTGTGTCCTTTTGAAACCATCCTTTAACTTTCTTTTAAAATTCTTATCTAAAACCTATTTTGCCTGATAATAAAGCAGCTACTCAAGATTTTATGAATAATGTTAGTATGCATGATATCTCTTTCTCAATATATTTACCTCTAGATAATTAGCATTTTATTTTAATAATGTGTTTTATGAAAATATTCTATTATTTGCTTTGATAGTATTAGACTTCTCAGTTAAAGAGTTGAAGCATTTGTTTTGATTCTTAGCTTGGCTCAATTTGAACATGACACCTTGGTCTTTGCTTTATCTGTGACTCATTTTTCTTTCATGTTTTGTTTCTCCTTTTTGGGTATTTTTGAATCAGTGAAAAAATTAGTTACTCCCCACATTTACATCTGATGAAAACATTCATTTGACAGAAATGAAAGTATATTGGAAAGTTTTAAATAATTAAAAGCTTAGATATCTTTCAAATATTTGAAGTTTAAAATATGAAATATTTACAGAAGAAGGAAAGTGATAGATGTAATAAATATATATTCAGAACAAGAAAATTATGTCAACATTAAAACATAAGTAAACATCTTCATTTTTCTTCCTTAAATACCTTCAATGAAAACTAAATTCCTAAATTCAAACTTAAAATGTATCTTGACATATATTATATATGTAAATATAAGAAAGGTATGTAACATTAATATTTAAAGAAAAAATGAATTATTTTATTACAAGATTGCTTTGGGAATAAAATAGTGAAATATGATTGAGGTTGCTGACATCATCAATAAGGAGTTGCCAATAAAGGTTTAGAGGAGAGACTGAAGGAATGGCTATTCAAAGCCTGCTCCACATGTGGACCATATATATATACAACCACCAAAACTAGAGAAGTTGGATGAAGCTATTAAGTGCATGCTGACAGGAACTGGATATAGATCTCTCCTAAGAGACGCAACCAGAGCATGTCAAATACAAAGGCGAACACTAGGAGCAAACCACTGAACTCAGAATGGGACCCACTGGAGGAATTAGAGAAAGGATTACAAGAGCTGAGAGAGTTGCAACCCCATAAGAACAACAATGTCAACCAATAAGAGCTTCCAGGGACTATATCACTACCCAAAGACTGACCCTTAGGTCCAACAGCATTTGCAGCAGAAGATGGCCTTGTTGGGCACTAGAAGAAGGAGAAGCCATTGGTCCTGACAACGTTGAAACCCCAATGCAGAGGAATGTGTGTGTTGGGTGGTAAGGGAGAGTGGATGGGGGGCACACTTATGGGTGAAGGAGAGGGGGGAAGGGATAGGGGTTTTAAGGACAGGAAACCAGGAAAGGGAATAACATTGAAATATAAATAAAGAAATATATCCAATTTTAAAAAAAAAGGAGTTGCCAATGAAGTAATACGTAGCCATTATAAATATTTTATACAAAGAATAATATGTAAATGATGAGAAAACTGTATTAATTAACAAAACTATTAGCTTCAAATTTGCCATGAGCCTCAATTTCAAACCTTCTAGAATGCCTGCATTTAAAAATGTAAAGTGCAGTTCCTCTCATGGCTGGGGTTCGGATGAATCCCAACCATATGAATGTGAAACAACTAAAGAATAAACTAAAAGATTTGAAAAAATGGATATGTTATAAAAGTAATCTGTTGCAGTAAATATTAAAAAATGCCTGTTCCTTTTATCTAATGTTAACACAAATAACTATAGGGTCACATGGCACAAAAGAGTATCTTGCACTCTCATTAACCTCAGCACCCATAGTGCCACATGGTGCTGCAGCCTATCCTTATCTCAGTGACAACACACTGTCCCCAAGTACTTTCTGACCCAGGCAGTCTGTGGGCTGTTCCAGTGTGGCACCTTGTCACTCTGGTCCCCTGAATTTAGTTCCAGCACCCATGGGGCCATATAGAACTAACCGTAACTTATTTCTGATTAGTATCTCTTTCTGAGGTTCTCGCTTGTCCTCAGATTCTCGGGTTCCAGCTACTCAGGAAAATCAGGGCTCGAGAAAGAAGTCCAGCATTGGCTGGCCTAACATGGCTGTCTGCCAGAAACTGCTCATACTCCCAACAACCCAGTGAAATTATGACTTGATAAACTATAATTTTTTAATCAGATTTATATGTTAAATTATCAACCCAGAATACTTCCAAACAATAAACTCACAACCAATTGATAAGAATATAATTGGCCCATCTAGATAAGATAGATTTACCTATAGAAATTCATCCCTTAAGAAATAAATATAACTACCTAGGGCCACTCAAGACCAATATCAGTGTCATTCTTCTCTGTCTTCTTCTTGATTCTCCCCCTCCTTCCTGAACTCTCCTACCTTACAAAAATTTTGTCCCTACCTTATTTTTTTTTTTACTATTTAATCACAGCCTTGACCTAACTTTTGTCAGCCCTGACATCATCCTACGGTAATCTCTAGACATAAAAGGAAAACTAGTTCTACAAACAGAGAAGAAATACAATGAACCCTATAATTTCAAATGTTTACTACCACACTCCAGGATCTGGGTTTGAACAATGCAGAGCTTGTGGTAATTCTCATCTATAAAGTGATGATGAAGGACAGACTCCAGGAAGAGAGATAGGCGTAGTCTTCTACCAAGATCATGCCTTCCTGTGGCTTAATGTCTGGAGAGTTGAAAATTTCACTGGAAGGGCAGTCAGAAGTCTGGTGTGCTGGACAAGAGGGCTTCAGATTATGAGTGACAATTTTAATATTGATGACACTTGAACATTTTCAGGGTAGATAATGAATGAGAACTTCTTAATTAAAGATAATGTGTGTTAACTACTTTAAGTATTTAAGCTTATAAAATAATATAAAAACATACATAAAATTACTAAAAATTGTTAATATGCTGTTTACTTAAATATTCAGCTTATGTGGTTAGCACTATGAAAAAGAATTTACCACATTTAATGTAAACACTAATTCAATAAAAATAGTTTCCAACACTTACAGGCAAACTAATGAATAATGTTCTGTTAGCTCAAGTTTAATTAATCATATTTGCATTTGGTAATATTAATAGAAGTTATGATTTCCTAATTCATTCCTTTTTACATGACTGTGAATACCTTCCAGTGAAGACACAATTATTGCTAGTATAAACTAAAATCCACAGCAGTAGGAATCATCACAGATAATCCTGGTATAGCAAATGCCCTGGTAAATGTTAGATTATGACTTCTTTAATTCAAGCAGTTGTTAGGAGGCATGATGTGTCCAGTGAAGTGTCTTGGTGTTTCATTTCAGGAGAAATGAAATTTTTGTTACTACAATGGCAGACATCAAATTTATACTTCATTTTTTTCATTTTAAATATCATTTTGTGCATGTGCACAAGTTTATATGTTTGGGAGTACCTAAGTATGCATGGGTGCATGCATGTCTCTGAAGGCTAGAGGACAATCTTGAATACCATTCTTCACATGCTCTCTATTTTATTTTATTTTATTTTATTTTATTTTATTTTATTTTATTCTATTTTGTTTTGACAGAGGTCCTCATTGGCATGGAACTCATACACTAGTCTAGAATGGCTGCCCATAAAAAGGCCCTGAGAGTCAGTTACCTACTTCTCTACAGTATTGGGAGAAGAAATGTATGCCATCATCACTAGCTCCTTTTATGAGGATAAGGGGAACTGAAATCATGTCACCTATTTTTAAAACAATTAATTTTTTGGAATACGGCTAATACCACAGTCCAAATTTTGTACTTTTAAGTACTTTTGAGGAAATTTTTTATTATACAGCTTCTTTCATAAATAAGAATTGTACTCTATTATTCTCATTTATAAGATTCACCTTGAGGTTAATAACATGTGAATATAACATGTGTTAAGATTAACTTATACGGAATGAATGAAATTACTATGCTATTTAAAATAAGTAATTTAAAACATTTTCATATTAATGTAATAAAATTTGTTTTCCAAAATGTCATGTGTAAAGGGAAGTTTACTTTGGTATTAACACATTAAAATGCCTGTTGATTCTGTATTCCTGTAACTGGAACAAAGGATGGTGAAAGCTATTCCTTTAATGGCAAGGTAGATATATAACATAAAAATAGTAAATACAAAAGTCTGTTGAAGTAGCTTTGAAGACAGCCTGAATTATTGTGCCTCTCATCTCAACAGGCATTCTAAGACTAAGGTTTTCTTTTGTCTTTGGTTCTGTGAAATTTTTAATACTATTCCTAGAGAGAGAACATCTACTCATCCCATCTAGATGAGAGAAAGATTACCAAATCCCCATCTGTAAAACCACTGAGGTTTTATTTTTTGGGAGGAAGGAATTTTTTAAAAATTTGGATTTTAGTCTTTAAGCAAATTTTTGAGTGTATGATATGTTTAGGGGTAAGTTGTAATGACCATATAGGCAGCATGCTATAGAGTAAATCATTAGTATTTTTTGCCTAATTAATCTTTATAACTATTTACTAATAAGTTCCCATTTCCTCCTGTCTCCCACTTAGAAAACCACCATTTTCTCTGTCACTTCAAGTAATTTAACTATTTTAGATAGTTCATATAGATGGAATCATATGGTTTGTTCTTCTGTGATTGGTTAGTATACAACAGTCTAAGTTTTCACTCATACTGCCCCATATTAGAAAATTTTCTAATCATTTTTTAAATTTTATTTTACTTGGATATTTTATGTATTCACATTTCAAATGTCATCCCCTTTCCTGTTATCCCATATAGTCTCCCCCTCCCCCTGCTTCTATGAGGATGCTCATGAGAAATGGGGTGTTGAAATTTCCCACTATTATTGTGTGAGTTGCAATGTGTGATTTGAGCTTTACTAAGGTTTCTTTTATGAATGTAGGTGTCCTTGCATACAGAACATAGATACTCAGAATTGAGAGTTCATCTTGGTGAATTTTTCCTTTGATGAATAGGAAGTGTCCTTCCTTATCTTTTTTGATAACTGTTGTTTGAAGGTCGATTTTATTTGGTAGTATAATGGCTACACCATCATGTTTATCAGACCATTTTCTTGGAAAATTGTTTTCCAGCTTTTTACTCTGAGGTAGTTTCTGTCTTTGTCACTGAGATGTGTTTCCTGTACAACAAGCAAAAATGCAGGGTCCTCTTTACATATCCCATCTGTTAGTCTATGCCTTCTTATTGGGGAAATGAGTCCATTGATGTTAAGAGATAGTAAGGAACAGTGATTGTTGTTTTCTGTCATTTTTGTTGTTAGAGGTAGAATTACATTTGTGTAGTTCTCTTCTTTTGGTTTCGTTGCAAGGAGATTACTTTTCTGCTTTTTCTAGGGTGTAGGAGTTTTGTTGGAGTTTTCCATGTATTATCCTTTATAGGACTGGGTTTGTAGAAAGATATTGTACAAATTTGGTTTTGTCATAGAATACCTTGGTTTCTCCATTTATGTTAATTGATAGTTTTGCTGTATATAGTTGACTGGCTTGGCATTTGTATTCTTTTAGGGTCTTTATGACATCTGCCCAGGATTTTCTGGTTTTCCTAATGAGAAGTAGTAAGTAGACATACAGAACAAAGAAAAATGCATACAGATAAAACACAGAGCAAGATTATATTAAATTGCAATAAAATACTCTGCTCAAATCCAAAGTGTCCTGAGGAACAAATTTAAACCTGAAAAACTATCATAATAACATTTAAACAGAAAACTTTATAGTAACAATTTATGTAAATAATGGCATATTGTGCCAATGAATTTTTCCTTGGAGGGGTGGATTTGAATAATCTTGCTTTGTTTTATGTAGCAAACAATATTCATAGTAGAAGTGTCACTTAACATTCCTGTTCAAACATTTAAAACCAGGATTAAGTTTGCACAGAAACAAGTGTACCAATTGCCTTGTTGATTTTGGTGTGTGTGTGTGTGTGTGTGTGTGTGTGTGTGTGTGTGTGTGTGTGTGTGTGTGTTTGTGTGTGGTGTGGTGTGTGTGTATGGTGTGGTGTGTGTGTGTGTTTGTGTATGTGTGTGTGTATGTGAGCATACATGTTTATGTATGAATATCCATAAAGGTCAGAACATTGTGCTTGATTTCTTAATAGTGGAGTAGTCAATATTTGGGGGCTACCAGATGTGCAACAATGATACATCTCTTATTCCCTCTACTCAGTTTCTTGCACTGCTTCCTGAGTGGAGAGATTGAGTTCTCAGTTCCCTTTTTGATACTGTCTTTCTTTCAGGCTGCATGCTGTGTGTGACGGGGGATATTAGGAGTACTTAGTGACTTCATTGTCATTACTGGAAGGATGGATCATAAGGCTTTATATTCATAAAAGTGTATAGAGATCTTTATTCTTTCTAGATCCTATCTCCACAGAGGCTCTTTACTCAAAGCTTCATGATACAGATGTGTGAATGAAATGAGTTCGTAAGTTGTTGTCTGGTCGTTTCCACTGACTTCACATCTCACCATAACTGGAAACCTCATTCAGTCTCTTTACTAATTATATCTCTAGTTTTTGGTCTTCTTTCTGAACCTCTGCGTGAGAAAGGAAACAACTTTCTGCTAGATTCCATGACTCTCACCAGAGTGATGTGGTGCATCTGTCTACCAACTTGAAATTATGCCTGCTTGCTCACAGTAGAGAACTACCCTGGATGGATAAATTAGCTTAGAACTACTATATCTCACAAGAAAAGTGGTAAGTGTCTATTATCTTAATAATTTATTGGTGCTTTCCCATCTGCCATCCTACCTGGGATACTGGCCCTGTTTTTACCTGTATAATATGGACTCTTGTCACCTTATGCAAACATAAAAACATTTAGTTTATTGATCTTTAATTCTGCAATTTTAGCGATCATGTATACAAAAAGTGATATTTCTAGAAGAATTATTATTCAATCCATAAATTTTTATACCTCATGTGAAGATTAGTTTAAAAAATTCTCTGTGGCACTATCTGTTTCAGAGAGAATGACTTATTTGGATTTCTGGGACAAGCTTTAAAATTCAATTCAAAGATTAATGAAATTTGGCCGAACATAAATTTTAAACATTCATTTCCACCCCAATTTTTTTTTTGATTTTTTCACTTTATTAACTTGGGTATTTCTTATTTACATTTCGATTGTTATTCTTTTTCCTGTTTTCTGGGTCAACATCATCCCTAACCCTCCCTCTCCTTCTATGGTGTTCCTCCCATCCTCCCCAATTACCGCCCTCCCCCCCAACAATCACGTTCACTGGGGGTTCAGTTTGGCAAGGACCAGGGCTTCCCCTTCCACTGGTGCTCTTATTAGGATATTCATTGCTACCTATGAGGTTGGAGCCCAAGGTGAGTCCATGTATAGTCTTTGGGTAGTGGCTTAGTCCCTGGAAGCTCTGGTTGGTTGGCATTGATGTTCATATGGGGTATCAAGCCCCTTCAAGCTCTTTCAGTCCTTTCTAAGATTCCTTTAACGGGGCTCCCATTCTCAGTTCGGTGATTTAATGATGGAATTCACCTATGTATTTGCTGTATTCTGGCTGTGTCTCTCAGGAGAGATCTACATCCGGTTCCTATTGCACTTCTTTGCTTCTTCCATCTTATCTAGTTTGGTGGCTGTACATGTATGGGCCACATGTGGGGCAGGCTCTGAATGCTCCAACTCAATTTTTAAAATCACATGAAATAGGAGAAAAGTCTATAAAAAAGCACAGGTGTTGAAACTGTATCTAAGAGAAATTGTTAATCACTATTAGAAACAATTATGACAAATGGATGAAAATTTTAAAAATTTCATTGGACTCTTGTCCACATTATATATATATATATATATATGTACACACATATATATACATATATATGTATGTACATATATATATATATATTCAAAACATGACTCATAATTTATCTAGGTAGTTGACAGAAAGATATGTGCATATCTTTGAAAATACAAAATATAGGATATCCTTTAAAATATTATCAAAAGGCAAATGTGTCATAAATATTTTCTTATTTTTGGAAGCTGAGATTTTGATTTTAAGGTAAATTCTCGAGAGAAATTGAAATAAATCCATTAAAGCAAGGAGAAAACTAGAAAGAGTTATGTGTCCTTAAGGATTTTGTCACACACATTTCTTTGTAAAGCATGGGCTACGTTCCCAGGTAAACACCACTCTGAAATGTACTGAGACATTGTTCTGACTCCTGCAAGATTTCTCACACCATGTCTTCTCTTCCCAAAATGGGGAACCAGCTACACAGAATGCTACTCCACAGTGAATGACAGATGAATCAAAGAATTCCTGTGAAATTCAAAGAGATCTTGTCACAAAATCACACTGACAAAAAGAGGGTAATATGATATGTAGTGACTGTATGAAGCTCTTGGTGATTCCTTAGATACATACTGTCTGATTAGGCTATGTCAGTCAAAGAACTAATTGAATCTTTTTTTTTTTTTAAGCAGCTCACATCAAAATGTAAAGAGGAGGTGAAAAACTTATCTCAATCCTTCTTTATGTATTCCAATACACTTAAAATATTAGCATGTCAACATAAAAGCGATATGTAAATTATTCAACTCTGCTTTACTTGTTTTAAGCAAACATTTGAAAACTGCTTTGTGTCTTAGCATCTCAGTAAAATTTTATGGCTATAATTCAACTAGTCCAAATTCATGACTCAAAAAAATATTGAAAAAAAATCACAGTGGGTTAATCACTATATTTTGAATTGCAAAGACTGAAAAACTGATAGTTATTATTATATCATGACAAGGACCACAAATTACTATGATCTTTAACTTTTATTTTCTGTCCTTTCAAGATACCAAATACTTCTCTGTTCTCTATCGTCTGCCCATAAAGATCACCAATTATCCACTCTTAAGTATTCATTAAGAAGATCAAACAATCAAGAAACAGTATGAGTACATTTCTTGTGAAGTTCATCATAATTTTCTAATGGTTCAATAAATTCACTTCTGTGTCACCTCCTAAACACTGGAGGCTACTGTTAGTGATATGAAATAAGTACCTGCTGGTAAAACCAATAGTTTACACAGTGGAAGCATATATACAGGTTGTCTGTGTATGATAGGTGTTTAAGAGCTACTCTGTAGAAAAGGATGCGATATAAACTGCGACAATACAATGTAAAACCAAACCCCAAAAGTAAAACTGTAACTCTGATACATTAATGGTGTAAGGGTCCAGAAAAATCACGGAATGGAGACCCCAGACTCAGATACTATGCAAAAACAAAGAGTATTTATTCCTGCAGGAAAAAACAAAACAGATCAAAAGAGCATGCTAGGGTCATGATCACTTCAGAATGGTGACCCAGAAAAAAGCATTCCAGACCCTTCTTTAACAGAACTACTTAATTGCTTCTGAGATAACAACAAATTTCTAAACCGATGCACATTTCAAAGGATAAAAACCACTACGGGAAGGTCATAAGAATGTATAGAGCACAACTGCAAATATAGGAATTAAACTATTAACTGGGTTACATATATAAATTTCAAGGTCAACTTAGTTACAGATTTTAAATCTCCATAAACCTGCAAGCTGGTAACAAACGATGAATGTTTAGCTAGATAATTACTCCTACTCTTTTTAATTTATTGCCTGAATTTAAATGTAATCTTGCAGTGAACTTATTACCATGTGAACACATACATTGAAAGTAGTACAAGTGCTGTAAACAAAGTGTAGAGACAGGACTCCTTCCACTTTTCTTCCTGAGACTTAATTTAGAGGCATGATTAAAGCCAGAATAGAACAAAGGCTTACTTTATCTAACCTTCTGCTGTTATACTATGAGGTGCTAAACCATTTACTATAGCTTCTAGCATCAGAACAACTCAGAGAGGCAAATCAGCTGCAGAAGTAAAGTATCTTACGCATAGGATGGATAGCGAACAGTTTATGGCCTAGATTCTGAGTGGAGACAAAATGGAATATAAAGGACTCTTCAATGGAAACTATGTGTGTGTTTCTACTACCAGTCCTGTTGCTCTGGGTGACATATATTTGCTCTGCTCACTGGAGCCAACTAGCCACATGTAATACACACAGATCTAAAAGAATAAATCAAGTGGTAACTGAATGAACTTCAATCTAGCTACTGCCCCAGGACTGCAAAATAACCCATGAGATCCTCAAATCATCTATATGAAACAAAGCAGCTACTCTCTATTAATATTGATTTTAAATCTATTACCTTTTTTCCCTTTAGATTCTTCTCCTTCTCATTCATGTTCCTCTCAAATTACAGCTCTCAAAAAAAAAGCACCAAAAACTAAACCAATATTCCCAAACCAAACTAAACCAAACCAAATCAAACCAAACCAAACAACCAACCAAAAACAAACCCAAACAAAACAAAACAAAATCTCATTATTCTTTATGTTCATGGCTCTAGAACTATGTACTGGAACAAGATTCACCCAACCCCAGAAACCTCATACATGAGGAGAACAGATTTTTCTCTTCTCTAGAACACATCCGTTACTCATAAATTCTCAGGGTTGGGAATCATGATCTCCTGCGCAATCTATGTTGGGTTTTTATTTCTGGATTGGTCTTGCTGGCTTGGTCTTTTGTAATTTTTGTGTGTACATTTCAGTACTGTGAGTTCATGTAGGTAATTGCACTGTCATGTTTGTGAAACATGGTTTTGCTGTACATTTTACTTGCTCTGGCTCTTAAAATTTTACATTATCTCTTTTGTGGAAGCATCCTAAATTAAAAACATGTCTTCAAGCAGTTTAAAATAATTTACTATAAAAGAGGAAAGAACATAGTACTAGGTAAAGGTCTCTTTGAATTGTTGGTAAATTGGGTACATTTCAAACAGCTTCACAATTGTAGGCTACTGCCATTTCATTTGGTAACCTAACCTTTAGAATATGTGGGTAAGAGGGCATTGCTAAAACTATTACATATATGAAACATAATACAATATCGTTGCTCTTAAGGGGAGAAAACAGAGGGAGAGACTTTAGCTGAATAATGGAAAGGTAGAGTAATATGGGAGAAGAGGTAGGAGGAAGACATGAACAGTACTAACAATTGTGATAAAGCCAAACTGGAATATCATTTTCTATGCTTACTAAAGATAGTCATATCAATGCAGACATGTCATAAACACAGCACTGAGGAGGCAAGTCCAACATATCTGTTTGGTTGTGAGGATAATATCTAAGTAGGGAATTCCATGTAAGCTAAGACTTCCCAAGGCACAAGAGCTAGGATCTTATAAAAATCATCAATGACAGCTGTGGGAAATATACCACCCAGTTAATGGTTAAGGGATTCTAAGATACTAGGGGATAATTACGTAAAATTGGTAGTGCTCTTGGTTACATTTCAGAATTGGAGGTTAAAGCCCTTTTTAATATTGCAAAAATTTATTCAACCACAAGTAGTTTTTTATATACCAACACAGCAAGTCACTGAACAGAAAAAACTTAACATACACAAGCAGACAGATAAAAATATTGAAAGATGATGCAGATATTCTTTTCTATTGCCTCTGACAGAGCAGCAACTAAAATCTAGGACAGGCATCTAAGGATATGAGTGATGATTACCTAATTCAATGTCTAAACTTTTATTAACATATGCTATATGTTACATATATATTTTTACAATATATCATACTTCTGAAGGGTTTCTTTCCTTCCAGTTTATCAATACCATTTGTTACAGGAAAAATATCTATTCTCATGGATATAATTTTACTGTTTACATTATAAATACTTGTAGGAAATTACATTTAATTACTCAAATTTGGGGAGAAAATAAAGAAATGGTCTTATAAGAATTCCACTGACAATTGGATAATTTTTTTTCCTGGATTAAGAGACATTTTATTATTTTCTTTAATGAGGTATACATTGTCCTACTCCTCTGTGTGTTACAAATGTTGCTGAGTCGTAAGAAAATGTCCAAATAAGTCAAAGAATTTGGGCAAGATAAAAGCCTTTACTTTTGTGTTTAGTTGCCAAATTAAGTAGATAAGCACACCCTATAAGTTTCCTTTCCACTATAAAAAGTCCCATTTTGTGTGGTCAGAGTTTGGTTTCACATTCTTCTATGATTGGTAAGTTTAAAGTGACAAAAATGCTAAGCAGATTTCACTGTTTAGCAATGCATGTAATCTTCAATGCATATTTGGATTTCAAGAAGTTCTGATTTTGGGTGAATTCAACTTTTGGCCAAATTGATTTTTCAGAGGACTTATTTATTTATGTGTATGAGTGTTTTGCCTTTTTATGCATGCATCACATGTTTGTGCCTGGTTATATTACAAAACGGTATCAAATCCCCAGAGACTGGTTTTACACAGTTGTGAGCTGTCACATGGATGCTACAAATCAAATACTCTCCTAGTCAAAAAATGAAGCAGTGTTCACAGTGAGCCAACTTTCTAATATCAAATAACATTTTAACTATGTTTTTAAAAAATGAAGTTTGATCTTATTTAACCCATTTCTTTAACTTATTCCCTGTGCAAACTAAGGGTACATGCATGTGGAGCCACGGGTTTGTCCATGTGTAGTCTTTGGGTAGTGGTTTTAATCCCTGGGAGATCTGGTTGGTTGATTTTGGTGTTCTTATGGGGTTGCAAGACTCTTCAGCTCAATGAATCCTTTCCCTAACTCCTCAAATGGGGACCCCATTCTCAGTCTCAGTTCAAGTTCATATATATATATATATGTATATATATATGACAAATGAATATTAATATTGTTAATTTTGTTTGTATTAGTTTATGTAATTAACTGAAGTAATCCAACTGATTTAATTATCCATTGTAAAATAAAAATACATGATATAAATACATGTACTGTAACAAAAATAATCCACTGGCAATTACTGAGTCACTAATTACTTATGGAATATTTTTCTTTAAATTTACTTCAAATGAGTATTTTCCCCAATAAGAATTTAGCATATGAGGAAATATTATCATAGAAATAATTTTCTAAGATTATGGGAAGTATTACAATTCAACCATCTGTTAGAAGGTGCTGTATTTGTACTATAAATACTTCTCTTTCTTCCAGTTTTTTTAATTGAATATTTTTAAAATTACATTTCAAATGTGATCCGCCTTTCATGATTCCTGTTCATAAACTCCCTATCCCATCACCCTCTCCAATTTTCTATAAAGATGACCCCCTACAAAACCACCCACTACTTCCTGCCTCCCCATCCTGATATTCCCCTACATTTGGGGGTCCAGCCTTTGAATAAACAAGAATTTTTCTTCTTATTGGAGTCCAACAAGAAAATCTGCTACTACATGTGCATGTGGAGCCATGGGTCTGTCCATGTGCATTCTTTGGATGGTGGTTTTAGTCCCTGGGAGATCTGATTGGTTGGTATTGCTCTTCTTAGGGGTTGCAAGAATCTTCAGCTCAATCAGGCCATTCCCTAACTCCTCCAATGGGGACCTCATTCTCAGTTCAGTGGTTGCCTGTCAGCATTTGCCTCTGTATTCCTCATGCTCTGGCAGAGCATTTCAGGAGACAGCTATATCACACATGCAATTCTTGGCATCAGCAATATTGTCTGGGTTTGGAGTTGTGTATCTATGGGCTGGACACCCAGGTGTGTCAGGCCCTGAATGGCCATTCCTTCAGTGTCTGCTCCAATTTGTCTCCATATCTCCTCCTATGAATATTTTTGTTCCCCCTTATAAGAAAGATTAAAACACACATACTTTGGTCATCCTTCTATTTGAACTTCATGTGGTCTGTGGATTGTATGTTGGGTAATCTGAGTCTTTTGACTAATATAAACTTATCGGTGAATGGACACTATGTGTCTTTTTTTCGTAATTGGGTTACCTCATACAGGATGATATTTTCAAGTTCCATCCATTTGACTATAAATTTCATGAAGTTACCATTTTTAAAACTGAGTATTACTCCATTGTGTAGATATACAATATTTTCTGTATCATTACTGTGTTAAAGGATATCTGGGTTCTTTTTAGGCTCTGGCTTAAATAAGGCTGCTATGAACAAAGTGCTTGCTTGGTTAGAGTCACACCGAGTTATTTTATATTCTTTGGGACTATCGGGAAGGGTGTCATTTCTCTAATTTCTTTTTCAGCCTGATTATCATTTGATTGAAGGAAAGCTACTGATTTGTTTGAATTAATTTTATATCCATTCCCTTTGCTGAAGTTGTTTTTCAGGCTTAGTAGTTATATGGTGGAACATTTTGGGTCACTTAAGCACAGTATCATATTATCATATATTGGTATTTTGATTTCTTCCTTTCAAATTTATTTTCCTTTGACCTTCTTTTGTTTTCTGACTGTCCTGGCTAGGACAATGAGTGCTACATTGAATAAGGAGGGAGAGAGTGGGCATCCTTGTTCAGTCCCCGACTTTCTTGGGCTTGCTTCAAATTACTCTAGATTCAGTTTGACGTTGGCTACTGGTTTGCTGTACATTGCTTTTACTCTGTTTAGGTATGGGATTTGCATTCCTTATCTTACCAGAAGTTTTAACATGAAGGGGTGTTGAATTTTGTCAAATTGCTTTCTCAGCATCTAATGAAATGATCATTTGTGTTTTTTCTTTGAGTTTGTTTATATAGTGGATTGCATTGCTGTATTTCCATGTATTGAAACATCTGAGCCTCACTGGGAGGAAGCCTTCTTGATCATGATGGATGAACATTTTGAAGTGTTCTTGGATTCTGTTTGTGAGAATTTTGTTCAGTATATTGGTGTCAATATTCATCGGGGAAGTTGGTCTGGAATTCTATTTTTTGGGTCTTTGTGTGGTTTAGGTATAATTTTGGCTTCATAGAAGGAATTGGGTAGTATTCCTTCTGTTTCTATTTTGTGGAATAGTTTGGCCAGTATCAGTATAAGGTTTTCTGTGATGGTCTGCTAGAATTATGCACTGAAACTATCTGATTCTCAGAATTTTTTTTGGGTGGGAGAATTTTAATAACTGCATCCATTTCTTAAGGAGTTATAGGACTGCTTAGATTGGTTATTGATCCTGATTTACTTTTGGTATCTGGTACCTGTTTAGAAAATTGTCCATTTCATCCAGATTTTCCAGTTTTATTGCATATAGGCTTTTGTACTAGGATCTGATAATTTTCAAATATCCTCAGATAATGTTATGTCACCATTTTCATTTCTGATTTTGTTAAATTGGATCCTCTCTCTGTACCCTTTGGTTAGTCTGGCTAAGGGATTATCTATCTTTATTATCTCAAAGAACCAGCTTGTGGTCTTTAATTTCTTTATTTTTCTTTGGCAAGTAATCATTTCATTAAGCGTTGTTCAACTTCAATGTGCATATGTATTTTCTGTCAATTTTGGTATTATAGAAGACCAGCCTTAGTTCGTGGTGATGTGATAGTATCCATGGGATTATTTCAGTCTTCTTGTATCTGTTGAGGCTTGTTTTGTGACTGATTATATGGTCAATTTTGGAGAAGGTATCATGAGGTGCTGAGAAAAAGGTATATTCTTTTGATTTAGGATGAAATTTTTTATAGATATCTGTTAAATTCTTTTGGTTTATAACTTCTGTTAGTTTCTCTATGTCTTTGTTTAGTTTCTGTATCCATAATCTGCCCAATGATGAGAGTGGTGTGTTGAAGTCTTCCACTATTATTGTGTGAGATGCAATGTGTGCCTTGAGCTTTACTAAGGTTTCCTTTATGAATGTAGGTGCCATGTGCATTTGGAGAATAGTTATTTAAGATTGAGAGTTCATCTTGGTGGATTTTCCCTTGAAGAATAGGAAGTGTCCTTTCTTATCTTTTTTGATAACTTCTGGTTGACTGTCAATTTTATTTGACATTAGAATGACTACTCGAGCTTGTTTCTTTGGACCATTTGTTTAGAAAATTGTTTTCCAGTCTTTTAATCTGAGGTAGTGTGTGTCTTTGTCACTGAGGTGTGTTTCCTACATACAGCAAAATGTTTGGTCCTCTTTCCATATCCCATCATTATTCTATGTCTTTTTATTGGGAAATTAAGTACACTCATGTTAAGGGATACTAAGGAATAGTGATTGTTGTTTCCTTTTTTTTCTGCTTATAGGTAGAATTACATTTATGTGGCTCTCTTCTTTTGGGCTTATTGCAAAGAGATTACTTTTTTTGCTTTTTCTAGGGTATAATGTCCCTGCTTATTTTGGAGCTTTCCATTTATCTTTTGTACAGTTGGATTTATAGGAAGATACTCTGTAAATTTAGGTTTTTCATGGAATATCTTGGTTTCTCTATCTATGTTAATTGAGAGCTTTGCTGGATACAGTAACCTGAGCTGACATTTGTGTTCTGTTAGGGTCTGTATGACATCTACCCAAAATCTTCTGCTTTTCATAGTCTCTGGTAAGAAGTCTGGGAAAATTCTGATAGGTCTGCCTTTATATATTACTTTATATTTTTCTCTTATTGCTTTTAATATTCTTTCATTGTGTTGTTCAGTTGGTGTTTTGACTATCATGTGTTGGGAGGAATTTGTTTTCTGGTCCAATCTACTTGGAGTTCAGTAGGTTTTTTGTATGTTTATGGGCATCTTTTTCTTTAGGTGAGGAAAGTTTTCTTCAATGATTTTTTGAAGATAGATTCTATCCCTTTAAGTTGGGAGTCTTCACCTTCTTCTATACCTATTATCCTTATGTTTGATCTTCTCACTGTGATCTTTTCCTGGATTTACTGGATGTTTTGGGTTAGGAGGGTTTTTTTCTTCTTTGTTTGTTTATTTTTTACAAACAAAAAAGTGGTTTTCTTTGGTGGTTGTGTCAAAGTTTCCTATTGTGTCTTCTTCCAAGATTCTCTCTTCAATCTCTTGTATTCTGTTGGTGATGCTTGCGTTTGTACATCCTGATCTGTTTCCTAAATTTTCTCCAGGGTTGTCTCCCTTTGCTGTTTTCTTTATTGATTACATTTCCAATTTTAAATCCTGTGTTGTCCTGTATTTCTTTAAGTGAGTTATTTATGTCCTTCTTTATGTCTTCTATCACCACCATGATATGTCTTTTAAATCCAAATCTTGCTTTTCCAGTGTGTTTGGATATCTAATGTTTACTTTGGTGGGAGACCTGGGTTCTGGTGATGCCAAGTAGTTTGATTTCTCAAGCTTAGGTTCCTGATCTTGCCTTTTCCCTACTAGATGTCTCTGGTGTTAACTGGTCTTGTTATCTCTGACAGTGGCTTGACTCTCCTGTAAGCCTATTTGTCACTACTCCTAGAGATAGACTTTCTCCCTATGGCATCTGGGTATAGAGATCTGTGTTACAGGGTCAACTCTTGGCATAGGTAGAAACTGGAAGTATCCTGTCCCAGACTGCTCCTCGTTTCCTGTGTCCTAAAGGCTCCAGTTGGTTCCTTTGTAACACAAGTTATGCTTGTGTTCTGCTCTCAGTTATGTCAGAACTCCTGGCAACTGGCTTTCAGCTCTGGGAACAGGCACAACCAGAGAATGGAAGCATTCTTTCCCTGACTATTCCTAGGATCCTGTATCCAGAGGGCTGTAGGTGGGTTCCTCTTGGGCCAGGAATGTGAGAAAAAGTGGTAATCTCACTGAGCTACCCGGATTGTCCACATTTCTGAGAGTCGAGCAATTTTCCACACTGAAGTTGGGTATACTTGGGTACAGAGAGCTTTGGAAAAGTGTCAACTTAGGTTGTAGGCAGAAACCAGAAGACAAAAATACCTTTTTTATTGAATATTTATTTATTTATTTATTTATTTATTTATTTATTTATTTATTTATTTATTTTTCATTTCAAATGTAATTCCCTTTCTAGGTTTCCCAGACACAAGCCCATTATCCTATTGCCCTCCCCTTCTTCTACAAGGGTGTTCCCCTCCCCATTCAACCCCCTTTCCTACACCCCCAACATTCCCCTACACTAGGGATCCGACCTCGGCTGGACCAAAGGCTTCTCCTCCCCTTAGTGCCCAACAAAGCCACCCTCTGCTACATGTGCAGCTGGAGCCATGGGTCAGACTATGTATAGCTGTTGTATAGTGGTTTAGTCCCTGGAAGCTCTGGTTGCTTGGCATTGCTGTTGTTATGGGGTTGCAAGACTCTTCAGTTCTTTCAATCCTTTTTCTTTTTCCTCCAATGGGGGTACTGTTTTCAGCTCAGTGGTTTGCTGTTAGCATTTATCTCTATATTTTACATACTCTGGCTGTGTCTCTCAAGAGACATCTGTATCCAGTTCCTGTCAGCATGCACTTATTAGCTTCATCAATCTTATCTACTTGTGATGTCTGAATGTAGATGGGCCACACGTGGAGCAGGCTTTGAATGTCCATTCTTTCGTCTCTGCTCCAAACTTTGCCTTCATATCCCCTCCTATGAATATTTTTGTTCCCCCCTTTAAGAAGGTGTGAAGCATCCACATTTTGGTCTCCCTTCTTCTTGAGTTTCATGTGGTCTGTGGATTGTGTATCTTTGGTAATTTGAGCTTCTGGTCTAATATCCAAGTATCAGTGAGTTCATGCCATGTGTGTTCTACTGTGATTGGGTTACCTAATTCAGCATGATATATTCTAGTTCAATGTATTTGCCTAAGAATTTCATGAAGTCACTCTTTTTGATAGCTGAATAGTACTCCATTGTGTAGATATACCATGTTTTCTTTATACATTGCTCTGCTAAGGGACATCTGGGTTTTTTCCAGCTTCTGACTATTATAAATAAGGCTGCTATGAGCATAGTGGAACATATATCTTTGTTGTATGTTGAAGCTTCTTTTGTTTATATACTGGTATATCTGGGTTCTCAGGTAGTGCAATGTCCAACTTTCTGAGGAATGTCCAGACTGATTTTCAGAATGGTGGTACCAGTTTGTAGTACCACCAACAATGGAGCAGTGTTCCTCTTTCTCCACATTCTCACCAGCATCTGCTGTCACCTGAGTTTGTGGTCTTAGCCATTCTGACTGGTATGAAACTCTCAGGGTTGCTTTGATATGCATATCCATGATGACTATGGATGTTGAGTATCTACTAAGTACTCTGAACCATTCAATATTCCTCCCCTGAGAATTCTTTGCTTAGCTCTCTGCCTCATTTATAATAGGGTTATTTGTCTCTTAGGCTTCTAATTTCTTGTATTCTTTGTATATTTTGTATAATAGCCCTCTATTAGATGTAGGATTGGTAACGATCTTTTCCTACTCTGTTGGTTGCTGTTTTTTTTTTTTAATTTGCCTTGCAGAAGCTTTTCACTTTTTCTTATAATACTTTGATAGTATCTAGTTTGATGTCAAGGTCATTGGTCCACTTGGATCGATTAGCATTCTTCTACATGTTGACCTCCAGTAGAACCAGCACCATTTGCTGGAAAGGCTATCTTTTTTCCATTGGATAGTTTTAGATCCTTTGTCAAAAATCAAGTGACCATATATGTGTGGGTTCATTTCTGAGTCTTCAATGCTATTTCACTGATCTATCTGCCTTTCTCTGGACCAATACCATACTTTTTTAAAATCAATATTGCCCTGTAATACTGCTTGAGGTGAGGGATGGTGATTCCTCCAAAATAACTTTATTGTTGAGGATAGTTTTCCCTATCCTGGGTTTTTGTTATTTCAGATGAATGTGCAAATTGCTCTTTCTAGCTCTATGAAGAATTGAGGTGGAATTTTGATGGATTGCGTTGAATCTGTTGACTGCTTTTGGCAAAAATGGCCATTTTTACTCTATTAATCCTGTCAACCCATGAGCATGACAGGTCTTTTAATCTTCTGAGATCTTCAATTTCTTTCTTCAGAAACATGAAGTTCTTGTCGCACAGATCTTTCACTTGCTTGGTTAGAGTCACACCAAGATATTTTATATTCTTTGGGCTATATTGTGAAGGGTGTCATTTCCTTAATTTCTTTCTAAGCCTGTTTATCCTTTGAGTAAAGGATGACTACTGATTTGATTGAATTAATTTTATATGCAGCCACATTGCTGAAGTGGTTCATCAGCCTTAGTGTTTCTGTGGTGGAACTTTTGGGGTCACTTATGTATACTATCATATACTCTGCAAATAGTGATATATTGACTTCTTCCTTTCCAATTTGAATCCCTTTGACCTCCTTCTGATTCCTCTGGCTAGGACTTCAAGTACTATATAGTATAAGTAGGGAGAGAGTGGACAGCCTTTTCTGGTCCCTGATTTTAGTGGAACTGCTTCAACTTTCTCTTCATTTAGTTTAATGTTAGCTACTGCTTTATTGTATATGGCTTTTACTATGTTTAGGTATGGGCCTTCAAATCCTGATCTTTCCATGAATTTTATCATGAAGGGGTGTTGAGTTTTATCAAATACTTTCTTACCATCTAATGAAATAATCATGTGTTTTTTGTTTCTTTTGAGTTTTTTTATATAGTGGATTATGTTGATGAATTTCCATATATTGAACCATCCCTGCATCCCAGGGATGAAGCCTACTTGATCTTGATGGATGATCATTTTGATGTGCTTTTGCATTCAGTTTGTGAGAATTTGATCAACTATTTTTACATCAATATTCATAAGGGAAATTGGTCTAAAGTTATCTTTCTTTGTTGGGACTTTGTGCGGTTTTAGTTATTTTAGCTTCATAGAAGGTATTAGGTAGTGCTTTGTCTGTTTTTACTTGGGGAATAGTTTGGACAGTATTGGTATGAGGTCTTCTATGAAGGTCTGATACAATTTTGTATTAAATCCATCTGGTCCTGGGCTCATTTGGGTTGGAAGAGTTTTAATAACTGCCTGTATTTCTGTACAAGTTATGGAGTTGTTTAGATAGTTTATCTGGTCCTGATTTAACTTTGTAATTGCTATTTCTCTAGAAAATTGTACATTTCCTCCAGAATTTCCACTTTTGATGAACATAGACTTTTGTAGTAGGATCTGATGACTTTTGAATTTCCTCAGAGTCTGTTGATATGTCTCCTTTTTCATTTCTGATTTTGTTAATTTGGATATAATCTCTGTCCCCTCTGGTTAGTCTGGCTAAGGGTTTATCTATCTTGTTCATTTTCTCAAGATCCATCTCCTGATTTATTGATTCTTTGTATAGTTCTTTTGTTACCACATGGTTGATTTCATCCCTGTGTTTGGTTATTTCTTGCCTCTACTCCTCTTAGTTGTATATGCTACTTTCTTTTCTAGAGCTTTTAGTTGTGTGGTCAAGCTGCTGATATAAGTTCTCTACTGTTTCTTTTTGCAGGCACTCATAGCTGTGAGTTTTCCTCTTAGCTCTGCTTTCATTGTGTCCCATAAGTTTGGGTATGTTGTGCCTTCATTTTCATTAAATTCTATAATCTGTCCATTGTTGAGAGTAGGTTGTTTACATTTCTTACTACTTTTATGTGAGGTGCAATGTGTGATTTGAGCTTTAGTAAGGTTTCTTCTATGAATGTAGGTGCCCTTGCATTTGTTGCATAGGTATTTGGGATTGGGAGTTCATCTTTGTGGATTTTTCGTTTGATGAATATGAAGTCTCCTTTCTTATCTTTTTGATAACTTTTGGTTGAAAGTCAATTTTATTTGACATTTGAATGACTACTCCAGCTTGTTTCTTCATATCATTGGCTTCATAAATTGTGTTACACTCTTTTACACTGAGGTATTGTCTGCCTTTGTCTCTGAGGTTTGTTTCCTGTATGCAGCAATATATGGCTCCTCTCTAGGTATCCAGTCTATTAGTCTATGTCTTTTCATTGGGGAATGGAGTTCATTGATATTGTGAGATATTAAGGAATAGTGATTGTTGCCTCTTGTTATTTTCATTGTTAGAGATGGAATTACGTTTGTCTGTCACTTTTCTTTTGTTTGTTTTTTTTTCCACACTTCTGAGTGTCCTGCTCTCTTCCTCATGGAAGACTCAACAGTTTCCTGCCATTTACTGATTCTATATTCCTGTGTCCAGACTGACTATGAAGTTTCCTCTTGTGCTAGAGATGAGGGCAGAAGTGGGCAGAAGTTGTGTTCTGTCCTGCAGTCTAAGGATTTTCTGCACTTCTCAATACTTCTAGTATATTTTTAATAAATAACTCTGTTTCATTTTGCACTAAATCTAGATAAAGTAGACACAAGTTAAAGATTACTCATCAGACTATTTTAGTAAATTTTTATTTTCATGATTTCCCAAACAAATGTTTCTTTGCTTCTCAATTTTAAACATTCAGGATGTTTTAACAGTACAAAGTGTTGAACTTTTGTTATGCTCCTCATTATGTTAGAAAATTTCAAACATTAAGCAAACTAAATAACATTATTTTTCTCTTTGTCTATGAAGAAAATAAATTTTTAATAACAAGAAAACTGTCCTTACTTAAGTCAGAGATATACAGTGAAACTACTTAGTCTCTATCCACCATAGTCCTTTTGTAACATAGTTACTGCCCTCTTTCCCTCACTTTATTTCCCTTTTCCCATTCTTTTTTCTTCTGTTTGTCTGTCTACTCTTGAAAAAAATATTACGATTATTAATGTCTATAATATATGTACAAAGATATATCCGTTCCTCCAACTGGCAAACTCATTTTATTATTTGGTGTGTAATGTAGATAGATGTGTTTGCATCATCATTCTGACAAGGGTTTTCTGAAACTATCACATTTTATCATTCAGTTTTACAAGTTGTAAAGAATTTAGTGAACATCATCTTTTCAAATATTTACTAGAAAAGTCAAAATACTGATATAGAAATGAACTCAGATTTTAATTGTACTTATAATTTTACAGTTAAAGAACCAAGTTGGGAATCTTTAAAGCAAGAATTATGGGAATAAGTGTGTGGAATGAAACATAAATACATTTGACAGAAAATTAATGTTCAGAGACTGCGTCAATGATTTGGTACGTAAAGCTCTCCAAGACCCATGAAAATTTGGACATAAATGGTAACCATTTTCAGTTCCACTATAGGAGACATAGGCAATGTACTGCCAGGCAAGTCGCCAAATAGACTTGTGGAATCTTGAGTTCTTGTTTCAACAAGTGTTTCTGAATAAATATATATGGTGTACACTATAGAGGTAAAAAATTCAAATTCAATCTTGGTTATATATACATATGTGAACATGAGCATGCATATTATATGCAGGAAAAAGATGGCGAGTAACAGATAATGATTCTGACATATGTTAAAACATTTATTTTAATGTGCTAAGTGTGCTTATAAGACATAAGTATTAGTTTACTGCACAGGGGTAATTTTAAATTGAATTTAAGCCATTTACTAAGTTCTCCAATTTTTTTTTAGTATTACAAAAATCAATAGCCATGGAGTTATTCACTCAGGGTATGAACCTTACATAAAATCTATCACTTACTTTGAATAACATAAAATGGTCAATTCTAACTTTACCATTATAAAAGATAAATATAAATATAATCAAAATAAACAATGCAAAGAATCTCAATTGTAACAGCTAGATATTTGAGAAGAGGAAAAAAATGACATGTTCTGGGTCCACTTAACCAAAAAACAGTAAATAAATACGTAAATAAATAAAGCCAAGAAATGATCCAAATTAACAGGGGAACATTACAACAGAAACAAAAGAAAAACATGATGTAAAAAGTGCTTTAAAACCTGTACCCTATTACATTGGGAAATCTAACACAAATTAATGAACTTTGTTATTCACTCAAATTACAAACATTGAGCCAGGGGAAAACCAATCAAATCAGACTCATACCAAAGGAAGGCTGAAACAGTAATAAAAAGCATTCTAACTAAAAGAAGCCCATGTCCAAATGGAGTCATAGCAAAGTTCCAAACAAGAGCTACAACCAATCATTAAGTTTTAGCTCTGCAAAAATTAAATACAGAAGGATCACTCCTAAAGTTTTTCTATGAACTCCATATAATTCCTAAGCAACATAAAAATGCAACAGTGACCCGTGACTATAGATTGACTGACAACCTCCATGATCATAAATGCAAGAATCATCAGTAAAATACTATCAATCTGAATATAAGCACCTATAGAAAACACTATCTGCTATAGTCAGTTGGGATTATCCCAGAAATTCAGGATTGATAGCATACATATCTCAGAAATAATAATAATTGTATACATGGACATAAAGACAAACACAAAGGATTTTCTCAACAGATATAGAAGAAACTCTCCACAAGTCTGACATTTTGTCGAATAAAAATCATAATAAAAATAGGAGTAAAAGTAACAAAGGCTAAAATTGTAATATCTGAATATGACAAACCACATTCAAATTTATTATAAATAGAGAAATCTTAAAGTATAGTCATTAAACAAAAGAATGATAATAGTATGTTCCCGAAATCTTTTATATATGGTGCTGGAATCAATAGACAGAGCAATAAAGCAAGAGAAGAAAATGAAAAGGATACAAGTAGGAAACGGCATTATCAAATTATCTCTACTTGAAAATAAAATTTGATTAAACATAAAAGATCTCAAAAATCCACCAGAAAAATTCGAGAAACAGTAAACAACTTCAAAAAGTTAGCAGGGTACAAAGTCACCTTATAATAATCATTATATTTCAATATTTATTATGGTTCCCCAGAGCCAAACACTGGTTATATCTCAAGAACTTTTAAGGAAGAATGGGAGAAATGATTACTGGCCCTGAAACACATAGGGACTTCACAAAATAACAATAGAATCAACTAACCTAGATCCTTGGGGAACTCAGAGACTGAAGGTCCAATCAAAGAACATACAATGGCTGGCCCTAGGCCTTCCTGAACTTAAGTAGCAGATACAGCTTGGTTTTCATGTTGTTCTGGAAATACTGGAGCAGGGGTTATCTCAAAAGTTGTTGGGATAGGCTCTTCTATTTTGATGCCTTGTCTGGTTTCAGTGCATGAGGAAGTACCTAGACTAACAAAGACTTGAAGATACCCAGTGGATCCCCAGCCACTCAGAGGAGACTGCAAGGGGGAGAGGGAAGGTTTATGGGAAGGAGTGACCAGGAGGGGGCAGTGAGCAGGATGAAAAGTGAACAAGTAAACATAAAATTAAATAATGAAAAGAAAAATGAAATATGGGCACTTCTAGATACAGTCAACTGATATTTGAGAAAGAAACACACTAGGGTAAAAACAATATTATATCAAGTGGTGCCAGGAAAATTGGATGTCAGCATGCAAATGAATGAAACCCAACCTATATTATCATGCTGCAAAACCCTAGATTCAAATATATTGCAGCCCTCAATTGGAAACAAAAATTAATAAAATGGCTAAAAGAACATATAGGACAAACCATATAAAATATAAATGTAGGAAAGGACTTTCTGAAAAGGATTACACTTGCATGGGAATTAAGGCCAGTAATTGGAAAGTGGTCGCTCATAAAATTAAAGTCTTCTGAGCTGCAAAGGAAACAATCAATTGAGTGAAGAAAGAAAATGGGAACTTGACCAAATCTAACTGTGACAGAATATTAATATTGAGAATATACAAAGAACCTCAAAACAAGGAATAAAGAAAATAAATGACCTCATTAGAAATAAGCTAGTGGTCTAAACACAGAGTTCAAAAAAGATGAAATACAAATGACCCCTGCTCCCCAAAAAATTTGAAAACTGTCCAATATCTGAAGCAATTAGGAATATCTAGGTCAAAGCAACTGGAAATTTTTTCTCATTACAGCCAAAATGGATGAATTGAACAAAATGACTAACAACAACAACATCAACAACAACAGTAGCAGCAACAAATGCTGGTGAAGGTATCAGAAAAGAGAAAACATCACACAATGTTTGTAGGTACAATTCTCAAAAGCAGGAAAGAAATACATAAAATATCTTGATTTGACTCTAAACAATTAAGTGAAAGATTTATATGACAAGAACTTCAAGTTTCTGAAGAAGAAATTGAAGAAGATCTCAGAAGATGGAAAGATCTCCTATGTTTATGTATTGATAGGATTAATCTTATTGAAAACAATCTACAGATTCAATGCAATCTCCATAAAAATTCTAACTCAGTTCTTCATAGAGATAGAAAGAGCAATTTGAAAATTCAGTTAGAATAACAAAAACTCAGGATAGAGAAAAAATATACACAACAATAACAATAAAAGAGTTTCTGAGAGAATTACCATCCCCAACCATGGACTGTATTACAGAGCAATAGTGATAAAAACTGGATATTATTGATATAGAATCAGGCAAGTAGATCAGTGGAATAAGATTGACGACTTAGAAATAAGCCCCACGCATATGGTCACTTGATCTTTGACAAAGAAGATGAAACCATTCAGTGGAAAAAGAGCATTTTCAAAAATTAGTGCCGGTTCAACTAGTGGCCAGCATGTAGAACATTGCAAATCAATCCATTCTTATCACCTTGTACAAAGCTCAAGTCCAAGTAGATCAAGGATCTCCTCATAAAGCCAGATACACTCAAACTAATAGAAGAGAAAGTGGGGAAGAGCTATGAACACATGGACACAGTAGAAAATTTCCTGAACAGAACACCAATGGTTTATGCTCTAAGATCAAGAAATAACAAATGAGACCTCATAAAATTGCAAAGCTTCTGTAAGGCAAACGAAACTGTCAATATGACAAAAGGCAACCAACAGATTTGTAAAAGATCTCTACCAATTCTACATACAAAAGGGGGCTAAATCTAATATATACAAAGAACTCAAGAAGTTTGACTCCAGAGAATCAAATAACTCTATTAAAAGGGTGGTACAGAGATAAACAAAGAATTCTCAACTGAGGAATATCCAATGACTAAGAAGCAATAAAGAAATGTTCCACATCCTTAGACATCAGACAAATGCAAATCAAGCAATCCTGAGTTTTCACATTACACCAGTCATAATGGCTAAGATCAAAAACTCAAGTGGCAGAAGATGCTAGTGAGGAGGTGGAGTAAGAGCAACACTGCTCCATTGTAGGAATGCGAGCTGGTACAACCACTTCGGCAATCAGTATGTCAGTTCTGCAGAAAACTGGACATAGTAGTACCTGAGGACTCAGGTATAACTCTTCTGGATATATTCCCAAAAGATTCTCCAACATATAACAAGGACAACAGCTCATCTATGTTCATAGCACCTTTATTTATAATAGACAGAAGCTGGAAAGAACCCAGATGTCCTTCAACATAGGAATGGATACAGAACATCTGATTCATTTAAAGAATGGAGTATGACTCAGCTATTAAAACAATGACTTTTTGGAATTTTTAGGTAAATGGATGGAAATAGAAAATATCCTTCTTGAGATAACCTAATCACAAAATGCACTCACTGATAAATGAATGCAAGGCACAAATCTGAAAATACCCCAAATACAATTTACAGATCACATGAAGCTCAAAGTAGGGAAAACAAAGTCTGCATGCTTCAGTCCTTCATAGAAGGGGCAAGAATATACTCACAGGAGGAAATATGGAGAAAAAGTATGGAGCTCAAGAAAATGCCATCCATAGACTGGCCCACCTGGAGATCCATACCATATTCAGTCAATAGACACAGAAAATATTGTGGATGCCAAGAATTGCATGCTGATAGGAGCCTGATCTAGCTCTCTGCTGACAAACTTTGGCAAGCCTAGCAAATACAGAGGTGGATGCTGGCAGCCAACCACTGGAATAAGAACGGGGATCCCAGTGGATGACTTAGAGAAAGGATTGAAGGAGCTGATGGGGTTTGCAATACCATTGGATGAACAACAACATCAACCATACAGACCACCCAGAGCTCCCAGGGACTAAACCACCAACCAAAGAGTACACATGGAGGGACCCATGGCTCTAGCTCCTTATGTAGCAGAGGATGGCCTTTTTGGGCTTTGCTGCAAGAAGAGGTCATTGGTCCTTTGAAGAATATATGTCCACCAGTTTAATGGAATGCCAGACAGGAGGAATTAGGTGGGTATGTTGGGTAGCACCCTCATAGAAGCATGGGGATGGGGATGGCACAGAGATTTCCAGAGGAGAAACCAGGGAAGGGTATAACCTTTGAAATTCAAATAAAGAAACTATGCAATAAAAGAACAGAAAAAATTCCATGATCCAGCTCTGCCACTCTTTGGGATTTTTATATAATACTTACCATCCTACTTGACAGGTACTTACTCAAAACAACTTGAATGTTGAAAGAGTGAAATTAATAATAAAAAGGTGATACAAATACACAATAGAATAGTATTCAGCTGTAAATAAAAATTGTGAAATTTAGAGATATATAAGTGTAATTATAAACTATAACAATAAGGACCAAAGCTACATATTCTCTCTTATTTTTAAATTTCTTCTCCAAATCTTTAGATGTATACAACCTGGAGTAACTATAAGAGCTAGAAAAATAAAGAGAGACTTGGAGATATAGCAAGAAAGGTGTCTGGACGCCAACATAGTAGGAGGCAAGTACTGTGTAAGGGAAAATGTAGAAAAGAGAGTGGGCCTGGGAAGGTGGAAGGGAGGGCAATTCAGAGGGAGAGGGAGGGGGATGACAAAAATAAGCATGCTTAAATAAAAACATTTTGTGTATATTTTAAAAGTGTGTGTGTGTGTGTTAGAGAGAGAGAGAGAGAGAGAGAGAGAGAGAGAGAGAGAGAGAGTTGAGATTGCAGTATTTTAGATGATAATCCTCCTTCCAAGATCTAGCCACAATCTATCAGAAACTCTAGTAAGACACTGTAAAGGAGTCCAAGAAACTTCTAAATTATTGCTGTTGATGTTCATTTACTTTATGAACTAGAATTTAAGATGTGATTGCTCAAAACACCACAAAACTCAAACAAAAACTTGAAAAATTTACATCAATTGCAACTGGCGCTGGGGTCCTCTTCCTCAGGACAAGCTCTCACAAGATCCAATAATGCTATAAAAACAGCCAAGAAGATAACGTTATCAAGAATATATATCATTTGCAATGCCTCAAAGCCAATAAATAAGTAAATGAATGAATAAATAAATAAATAAATAAATAAATAAATAAATAAATAAATAACAAGTCAAGCAAGATATCCCCAATGCTGCAACAGTGACATGTGATGCTTCAATAGGAAGCCATTGATAGAGATTGTTTACAGGCACTTATGAAAGTGGAGCACATCACACACATCCATAACTTTAGTGGACCTGACACCCTAATAAGATCCCCCACAATGCACCAGCCTGCAGAACACACAAAGACACACAGACACACACACACACACACACAAACTCATGCACACACACACACTCACATATACAAACACACACACACACACACACACACATGAAAGAAAGAGAAAGAGACAGAGACATAAAGACAGAGAGAAACAGAGACAGACAGGACACAAAGACAAACAGACAAAGATGGAAAGACTGAGATGGAGGAGAATAAGGGAGAATGAAAAAGGAGAGGAACAGAGAGATGGAGAGGGATATGAGAAATCTAAAAATAAAAACATGAAACAAAAGTACCAATTAAAGTGAGAACATTTCGGTTTGCACTGTGTATAGGTTTACTTATGTGTTTTATGACATTCTTTATAAGAGTTAATAGACATTTTACGAGAACAATGACTTTTCAAAAATGCTTAATGATAATTTAGAACTTATATGGTTGATTAAAATACCTCTATTAAGAAAAATCTCAGATCTTGTTATTTTTGAGGAAGTTCCAAAAATTAAGAACAAGTCTTAATTTTTTCAGACTAATATTTTAATGTGTTTGAATTATTTATTTTGTTTTCAAAAATTCAAATATAAATACATAATTCCTCCTTTCAATTTTCTCCCACAAAACCTTCTGCCCTCAAATCCTTGGCCTTCTAGTCTTTATTATTGTTACACACATATATATGTATATAGATATGCCGCCTTCTGCCTGCATTTATTTTTACATTTGTATATTATTTCAGGGCAATCTCTTGCTATTGGATAACCAATAAGAGGGTTCATCCCTGGGGAAAACCATTTCCTCCTTCTCAGTATTCCTTACATGTCTGTATTTCTCACAGAGTGGGGTCCTTTGCAGTTCCTCTCCTTGCATATTAGTATTAGATTGTGATCGTCCTTCTTCAGGGCTTGTTTAAAGGCCTATATTGTTGAGTTAGCATGCCTGAAAGTTTCCATGTTATTTCTTTTATTATCAATTGATTATTTATTTACTTTGCATCCCAACTGCAGCTTCTCCTTTCTTTTCTTTTCTCAGTCCCTCCCTCTTACTTTCTTCCTCATCCACAGCTTCCTCTCTTCCCCTTCTCCTAAGATAAAAAGAGGGTTCTTCTAAGCATCAATCAGTCTTGGTATATTACGTTGTATTATGACAGTGTGCATCTTTTTCTACCAAAGCTAGACAAAAAAAAATCACAGTTATGAAAGGGAATGGGCAGACAATGTAATCAGAGAGAGCCCCTGCTTAAGGAGTCATATTTGAAGACCAAGCAACACTAGTGTTATATATGTGGAGAGGACCTACACGATTTCTAGTTATCAGTTGAGCTCTGATGCACAGTATTGATTTGATTCTGTAGGCATTCTGCAAGTCATTCTTAATGCTTGGCTTTCAGTATGTGCATGAATTTCCATCAAATGCCAAGTGAAGTCTCTCTGAAAACTGTTATGAAAGACTCCTGTGTTCAAGTAAAACAGAATTATCATTAATAATGTCAGAGGAGGATTCCCTTTTATAGCATTGAACTCAAACTAGGCCAGTCATTAGTACGCCATTCCCACAAATTCTGCTTCACCGTTTACTCCTGTGTATTTTGTGGATAGGGAAAATTGTGGGTCTAAAGTTTTGGGCTGGTTTATTGTTTCAGTCCCCCTATTGAAAGTCCATTCTGGTTACTCAAGAGGGCCATTTTAGGCTCCATATTCTCACTTGCTAGGAATGTTAGCTTGAGTCACCCTCATAGATTTCTGGGAGTTCCATTGTCCGGTGTTTTTATCTGATCTAAGAGATTACTCTTGGATACAATTGTCTCTCCCAGTACTCTCTCCGTCTGTCTTCCACTGAATTTATTCCTCCTGTTCCATCACCACTGCTTCCCCGACCAGTCAGCTGACCGCAATCACACACTATGTCTAATCTCTTTTGCCTTCTTAATGAGATTCAAGCATCTCACCTTGAGCCCTTTTTGTTACTTAGCTTCTTTGGATTTCTAGGTTGTAACATGGTTGTCATGTATTTTATAATTAATATCCACTTCTAAAGGAGTACATAATACGTTTTCTTTCTTGTTCTGGGTTACTGTACTCAAGATGATCATTTCTAGTTTTTGTACTCCACAAAATTGAAAAATATAAATAAAACAGTTTTATTGATAAGTCCCAAAGAAAGATCAGGTAAATAATTTAAATAGATCTTCAATCCCTAAGGAAATAGAATCAGCCATTACAAGTCTTCCAACTAGGATTTAAGACCTAGATAGTCCTAGCACAAAATTCTACTAGACCACAAAAGAAGAGCTAATACCAAAACATATCAAATCATCAATCAATATATAAATATAAACAGAAGGAGCACTTTGAAATTCATTTTATGAGGCTACAGTCATTTTGGTACCTAAACCACACAAAGACTAAACAAAGAAAGAGAACCTTTAATCAATCATCAGTATACAGATAGATGCACAAACCTCAATATAATACTTGCAAACTGGATCTAAGAACACATCAAAAACACCATCCACCATCATCCATACTTTACCTGAGATGTAGAGATGGTTCAACATACTAAAATGCATCAATCCGTGAGAACAAGCTGAAAGAAAAAAAATCATGTCATAGATGCAGTAAAAATGTTGACAAATACAACACCCCTTCATGATAAAAAGTCTTGGAGAGATCAGATATATAAGGAACATGAAAAATCAGTAAAGGTAATATACAGCAAGCAAATAGCCAACACTAAATAAATGAAGAAAACTTAAAAGCAATTTCCAATCCCAATAAAACGAGGAACAAGACAAAGCTTTCCACTCTATATTTATTCAATATAGTACATGAAGAAATAGGTAGAGCAATAAGACAACTTATTGGTGGCTTATGTGTTCAATTTGTATATTTGAACAAACTTCTGTTCAATTTGAACAATTTTGCTTTCTTATTTGAACAATCTATTCATTTGTCAAATTGCTCCAATTTTTCCAGTACAAACAAAGAAGGAAGGGTCAAACTATGTTTATTCACAGATGACATGGAAGTATACACAAGTCACCACAAAAGTCTACTAGAAAATGCATAGAGCTAATGAACACCTTCAGCAAAGTGGCTGGATATAAAATCATTTAAAAAAGTAAGTGGTCCTCCTATATGCAAATGATACAAAGGCTAAAATTAAATTAGGGAAAGAACAATCTTCACAATAATCACAAGTATCATGGTGTTACCCTAACCATGCAAAGTGAAATACATGTATGACAGTCACTTAAAATCTTTGAGTCAAGAAATTGAAAAATGTCTACCTCACCACTGTGGTGCCAGAAGCACCACCTTCATGTGACTTCATGAGAAGGCAGAATGCAGTTCACAATGGGGCTGCTCAGTCTGTTCCCACTGGTGGAAAACAACAAAGGCTGGGATGATTGTTGTGTCTCCCATTCTCCTGTGTACCCAGGAGTCACCTGCTTACAACTGGAAGTTGGGAACTGGGACCCCCAGTCCATGCTTCCCTTCAGAGCATCTACACGCCAAGCAGGAAGGGGATGTGTGTGTGTCTGTCATGGAGAGCCACTTGATTCCTAGTAAGCATGAAGGTTCTGGGATTGAGAAATCCTTCTCTGAGAGATTTGTGCATGATTATTTTGAAGAAGTCCTTCTCCTGTAGTTATCCTGAAAGAAGAGACAGCCCTTGCTTGTCCAAATTGCTTTATTAGATGGCAAATGTAAATGTCATACATTTTATTTGTAGTGAAGCAGGAATTAAATATTTTGCTTGGAAGTAATGCTGAGGAGGAAGCTCATTGGCTGAACATATTAGGCCTATCTAGATACATCATTTGGGTGGAGAACTCCAGGTTTTTATGTTACAGTAACTGATTGCCATGTTCCTTTCAATAGGGTGTCATGGTTGCATGTTCTAGAGCAGTTAGTTTGTCAGAAAGCTGGCCCAACACCTACTATACTCAATTTTGAGTTTGGGATTTGAGGTTTGGGCTCACTTAACCTTACCAGTTCTTTTGTATGGTGGCACAGTACACTTGCCCTACAGAAGAAGATATCAGAAGATGGGGTGATCTCCCATGTTCATGGATCAGTAAAGTTAACATTGTAAAAAATGGCCATATTAAAAAATGCAGTCTATGAATATTGTAATTTTCTTCAAAATTCTAACACGATTATATACATGTCTTATTTAAAGGACAATATTCAACTACATATATAAAAACAAATAGACAAACAAACAAAAACAAAAACAAAAATCCATGATACATAAAACAATCCTGTACAATAAAAAGAAAAAAAAATTCATGATACTGGCACGAAAACAAAATGGATTTGTTCAATGGAATCAAATCAAATGACCAGAAGTGCATTCACACATCTATGGACACTTTATTTTTGACAAAGAAAATAAAAGTATGCAATGGAAAAAATAAAGTAGGTTTAACAAATATTACAGGCCTAACTAGAAGTCTGCATGTAGAAGAATGCAAATAGAGCCATATATATATATATATATATATATATATATATATATATATATATATAATCTTACATAAAACTCAAGCCCAAGTGTGTCAAAGGACACTATCAGTCTCTCATAACCAGGCTCACAGGTGAAAAACCTTGCCCTGCCCCAATACCTGCCCTAACTGGAACTTCCATGGGGCTCAGTGTATGCAGGATCTATCCTGATATGAAGACACATCAGCCTTCTGCCTACAACTCTTGTAAGGACACATCAGGCAATTCAGATTTTCCCCCCTTTTCCCCACGACACATGGTTTGGCTTCCAGGAGGTCTGTCACAACTATGATCACAAATATGGTGCTCCAGATTTCCTCCTACATCCAGAGACAGCCTAATTTGTGGAAGTCCATTAAAACCAGGCTCGGAGAAGAGACAGTCTTCAGTCAGAGATATCAAAGTCAGTTAAAATCAGAGATACTCACATAGAGACAGGCAAATGCAAGCACTATGCAATAGAAACTACTGCTACTTGGCACCATCAGAAGCCAGTTCTCCCACCTCAGCACACCCTAGATACCCTAACGAACCTGAAAATCAGGATTCTAAGCTAAAATCTCATCTCATGATTATGACAGAGGACATTCAGGAATGCATAAATAACTCACTTAAAGAAACATTCGACCACAGGCAAACAGGTAGAAGCTCTTAAAGAGGAAACATAAATCCCTTAAAGAAATACAGAAAAACACAATCAAACAGGTGAAGGAATTGAACAAAACCATCCAGGCTTTAAAAATGAAAATAGAAACGATAAAGATATTCACAAAAGGGGCAACCCTGGAAATGGAAAACCTAGTGAAAAGATGAGGAGTCACAGATGTAAGCATCACTAACGTAATACAAGAGATAGAAGAAAGAATCTCGGGTGTAGAAGGTACTATAGAAGAGATTGACACAACAGTCAAAGAAAATACAAACTTTAAAAAGCTCCTAACTCAGAAAATCCAGGAAATTTAGGATACAATGAAAAGATCAAACCCTAGACTAATAGGACTAGAAGAAAGTGAAGATCCCCAAATCAAAGGGCCAAAAAATATCTTCAACAAAATCAGAAAAAAAAACCTTCTCTAACCTAAAGAAATAGATGCCCATAAATGTACAAGCCTATAGAACATCAAATTGATGAGACCAGAAAAATACCTCTCATCACATAATAGTCAAAACACTAAATAAAGAGAATATAGAAAGAATATTAAAAGTGGTAAGGGCAAAAGGCCAAGTAACATTTAAAGACATACCAATCAGAATTAAACCAGAGTTCTCAACAGAAACTCGGAAAGTCAGAAGATTTTGGACAGATGTCATGCAGCCATAAAAGAACACAAATGCCAGCCCAAACTACTATACTCAGCAAAACTCTCAATCACTATAGATGAAGAAACCTAGACTTTCCATGACCAAACCAAATTTAAACAATAACATTCCACTAATCTAGCTCTTTACAATGTACTGTAAGGAAAACTCTAACTCTATGAAGAGAAATGACACCCAAGAGAAACCACAATCTAATCATCTTATAAGAAACACATACATATGAATATACACATATATGAAAGATAAGTTATGATAGAAAATTGACTTTGAAAGAGTTGAAAGCTTTGGAAAGGTATGAAAAGAGATGCGACAATTTCTCAGTAAATACAGCCTACAATACTGTGTTGGATCCTTTAGCACAGATGAGTCTAATTAGTATATTTGACCAATTTTATTGAAGAATATTCAGATTCTGTAAAAAAGACTTATTTATTAAATTCAACATTTTTTAACTTCATCATTGTGGAAAGCCGTGATAGCATTCACCATTACAAGATGGCACCGGCTTCCGCTGTGCCCCACGTGGAAAGCCGTGATAGCATTCGCCATTACAAGATGGCGCTGGCTTCTGCTGCGCCAGCCTGACTTCCTTTCAAGAAACTAGCTGTGTGCGCATGTGCAAGAGTGTGTTCGTGCCAAGTCTTTGCCCACCCCGGGGCATGCCAGTGAGATCATGGGTAAGCGACCAATCAGGCGTGGACGCGCCGTGCTAGGGTTTTATAAGCAGCGCCTTTCTGGGCCCCAGGTCTCTCCTCTTCAAGATGCAATAAACGCTTTGCTGCAGAAGGATCCTGGTGTCCGCGGGTCATTCTTGCTGGCAAGATGTTGGGTGCGCGACATATGGTGCCGAAATCCGGGACAAACGCCTCACCATTGCCGGTGCCGAGGAGAGCCTCCACTCACAGAGAGGGTCCAGAACTGCAGGACAAAAGGTAAGCTCTGAGAGGCATGTTTGGTCTTGATCTCTCTCATCTCTCTCCCCCATTAGAAGATGCAGTGGAAGCTTTTGTTATTGTTTTGGCAGCGCTCATTCTTTTTCTTTTGGTTTTCGATTTTGCGGCTGCTGCTAGGCACAGTCAGAAATCATGCCTTGAAGATGAGAAATGCCGCCCAACAGCAATAGCAGGACAGGGGGCATTAGAGGAGTTACAGGACAGCATGTCAGAAACAGAGTGAGGTGAAAGATTAGAAGCTTTAAGAAGGAAAGGTGCACCTAAGAAAAGAGGCCTTTCCAAGGACCTTGGATCCGAGGAAGCGACAGATAAGGGAAAGGACACCCTGGGAGAGAAACAGGGTGGAGATAAAAGGAACACAGTATTTTGGGAGAAAAATTTTGTCTTTGTGCTTGTAAAAGGTGTGATTAGGCTCTGGAAACTTCACAGAGTCATACTAATCAGATTTGATAGAGGTAGACCGCCTGAAAATTTATTCAGGAGAATCAAACAAAAAGATATCTCGATTCTCAACTTTTGTCTTGAGAATTGTACAGAGTGTGCCTACTTGGATTCTTAGTCTCAAGGACTTTCAGCTGGGACCAGTGAGGACACATCAGCTACAGAATTTTTTTCATTTTTCCTACCCCCTACCCCCAAGGACATCTCATCGCCCATGTAAAGCTTGATGGAGTTAATGCAATTGGGTTGTGAGTGGAAATATTCAGGACTGTGTTTCACTTCCATACCATTTGTGAATGTCAGTCGTGCTGCTCAGATATCCATAATATATCTCAGTATCATACAGGAATTTGGTTTCAACACGTTGATGGACTAGTCCAGGAATTGAGACAATCCATCGTCCATATCAACTCCACTCGAGTGGATGGTCACCGTGGAAGTGGTGGGAAAGGGGAAATCCTATCTCTCTGCTGACTCCTATTGGAATCTGGGTCCCTTTGGTGGTACACCATCTAGTTTTTCCTCTATGTCTATTGTCTGTCCTTGGTGCACCAAGCTGTCCATGTCTGTCAGTTTATGTCTATGGTTTTTGTTTCTCGTTGTTTAAATGTTTTATATTTCATGTGCAAAAGAAAAAAATGGTAAAAACTTTATCTGCCAGTCGTTCACACCTTGATTTGGTTTTAACTTGTTTCAAAAAAGGAACAAATGAATAAAAAGCAGTTTCAATCAGCCCTTGGAGCCCTGTACCTGTAGCCAGGTGTCTAGGTCAGCTGGAGAAGCTGCCCGGGGGCTTAGCGTCTGCAGGAGCTGATCTTAAATGCGCCAGCAGCTCCTCAGCTTCTTTGGTACAGGAGCTGATGGCTGTTTCTCTTAGAAAAATCCCTGACTTATTATTAGACTTAGCAGGTGACAAGGTGCTTCTCTTAAAATCACAGCTAGAAAAGTCATAATGGTGCTTGGTTTAAATATTAAAGATATGTGTAGCCACTTCAATTTTGTTTCTCATTGGTTTTAAATGTATAAATATGCTCTACATGCCTTGGTTATGTACTATTGGCTTTTAAGCTATTGGATATGGTTACAAAGGTATAATATTGGTAACAGAAAGTTGACATAAAGCTGGTAATTTGGATGAAGCCATTCTAGACAACATGTGGCATGAGCCAACCTAGGGAAACAGGTCTAAATTGAGATAATATTTTTATGGAACTCTTATCCTAGAAACCAGGCTTCTAAAAGAATTTAGGACAATGTCTCTTTGTTGAGGTATTGGAGACCGCACCATCATGTGTTCATATGTAGGAATTGGCAGTCAAACTTTGTAGCATGAAGGATAGACTCGGTGTTTTGGAGACTGGATTTTGGAGACTAGATCGTTTGTTGAAGGTTGAGTTTTGCTTTCCAAAGTTGTGGTTTGCCCTGAAGTTATCTGTATTTTAATGCTAATTCCACTGCCCCAAGGACAGCTGCCTAGTCACTACTCAGAACTCAGGTGATATTGTGGTTGTGCTCTGCTGTTACAAGGAGAACTTAAAGATTGTGATTAAGGATTGCCAGTGTTACATTGACTAACTCAAACTTAATTGTAATTGAGAAAAAATCAAGCAGGTAGAGACTGTTACAGGATTTACAAAGGATTGATGAGGTTTTAGAACTTGTGAGAGCATTACAGCCAGTTTGCTTACTCCAACTGCCATTTCAAGACAGATTTAGAGGATTGATTTTATGCAATTTGTTTACATCATAGCGATTGTGAGTTTTCATTTTGTGAGCTTGCTTATAATTTTGGAGAGCCCATGAAGTGATATCATTAAAAATTTTTACAAAAGAATGGCTAATAGCCTTATATTATGTAATTTTGTTGCTTCTTCAATGTAAGAAGTTAGAACTTTGAATCTTTCAGTGTATATGGAAATTTTTACTACAAACCTTTGCTCTCAAAATGAGCTTTAATATTTGGGGAGTAGCTGTTACACTACTCCAGAAAAGAATATTTGAAACTAATTTTAAGCTTCTAAGGATATGTTAATTGCCAAAGTACCTCACCTTACCAGAGGACTTAACTTTGTTATCCTCATTGGAGATAAAGCTTCAGTTGTGTTAATACAGAATTGTAGGCTAGAGTCATGGAGGTATTTTAAAAAGAAACCTGATGAAACATACCTTATTCCAAACATCAATCAAATTGGTTATTACAAAATACTGATATTTGGCCTATCACTTATACAAATTTTTCAGGCAAAGTTGATAATTTTACTCTTTGCATGTTTTGTATTTCCTGTATATTTGTGCATGCAACCCATAGAAAATGTGCTTACTGTATTTATAGGTGGTTCATCTAATGAAAAGGCTATACATATGACTGGATCACTTGTTTATTCTCTTGAGTTTCCCCTGCTTCAACACACACTATTAAATTACATGCTGTAGCCACTGTTTTTAAAATGTTAAAAAAAATCAAGCTTTCAATTCATACATTGATAGCCAATGTGTAGCTTGTGGTTTACAATTGATTTCAATTACTTAATGCTTTACTAGAGGCAAGTTTTCTACATGAAATCAGTGAGTGATGATTTCAGTGTGAATTGTCTGACAACTCACTGTCCTTTCAGTGCTCTGGCTCAGACAGCTAAATTAAACCTTAGACTCATAACTAGCTTTAAAAATGGTAATGGAGTTAATATGAAAAGAAGAAGACTCCATTTGCTTACTTTCAATGCCCAGCCTCACCCTGCCAACTCAGGGATTTCTAAATAAGGCTAAATCTGGACCCTGTTTACAGGATTTGACATTTCTAATTAATGCTTATGTTTAGGTAAATAAAGTTTGTGAGGTGCTAGAGAGATGGCTTAGTGGTTAAGAACACTAAGTACTGTTCCTTTATAGGCCATTTAAGAACTCAAACTGGATTGCCTGGACCCCTTAACGAGGGAGGACAATGACACTAGACAGTTTATATCTTAATAAATAAAAAGGGGGAGTTATCCCTGTATGCTATACAATTATTTAATAATACTCCTTTTATTTCCAATTTTAAAATTTGGATGCCAAGGAACTCTGAGTGTTAATGGCACCCTACAACTAGGCATACTTCTGCATTTGGCATGATCCTGTCCAGGTATTTTTATGTGGAAGAGGGAATGTTTGTGTTTTTTCTACAAGTTGCTACAGGAGTATGCCAGCTGCCAGAGGTGGTTGGTGAGACTTGCTGATCCTGGTTGCATGAAGATTCAGCTCTCGTGGTTCGGGTCCCTGGAGTCATTCCTCTGCCCTGAGAGGAAGACGGAAGATTTCCCACTCATCTTTTGTCATCACAGAAATTCTGGTGTTGCTGCAGTCAGTGTGTCCTGTCCCACTATGGCCTGTGCTACAACCCTCTGTGCACTGCTGCTCGCTGGAGAAGACTGGACTCCAGCCGTTACTGCCCCCCTCATTCCCCTGGTGACTCTTGCTGCCTTAACTGGTGTTGTCATTTTGCAGTCTGTAGCTTCACAGGAATTCCATCTGCATGAAGCTGCTGTGGACTGGGGAACTCTGCCCTGGTTGTGCAGATCTCAGACATGGTTCCATTGCCTGCTGGTTTTTCCAGAGAAGAATGACTGATCCTAAACTGTACTGGGAAAGACCTTGTTACTTTCGCTGCTATTGTAGCAGCCATTACTGCTGCAGCCATTGTGTCTGCAGTGTCTAGAGTTACCCTCCCCCAATCTATTGTTAGGCAAGCACAGTGGGTGAACTTTCTGGAGTAGTTGCTAACAATTGGGAATTCCAAATTTTATTATAGGAGCGGCTTGACTACGACCCTTGGTGGTAGCAGCTGAGGAGAACCAGATGAGGTGCCCACTACTTATCGGGAGTGGCTCTGTTTGGTGCAGCCCTATGCTGTGGATTAGTGTTCAGGCTATGGTTGGTTTGCAAACTCAGATCTCAACAGAAACGTGACAAGGTTGTTGTCACTCAAGCACTTGTGGCCATTGAACAAGGGGACTCCCCTGGAATTTGGTTATCTATACTCAGGAATTAGTCGGCATCTGAGTTCTCTGCTCTTGCACCCCATGGATCTGTGGATCCATTGCACTGGGATGAGAGAGACTCAATGATTCTTTGATCAGCCCTTCTACATCGCTGAGGTTTCCTCATTACACGTGATAGCGTGATCATGATTTCCCCACTAACTCATTTTCTGGCTGGCCTCTTTTGTAGAGTTCGCCCTAGGTCGTTTAGCAGTTACTGTCACACAGCACTGTGGTATCCAGAGACGGGCAACTTTCCTCATGCACAGACCAATCAAAGACACGGGGCCCGGTGGTGATAGGGTTACCCTACGACAGATAAGGCTGTGACATTAGAGGAATGACCTAAGACAGGAGCCACAGCAGATGGGCATAAGTGCAGAGGCCTAGACCAGCCTCAATCTAGTAAAACAAAAAGGGGGAGATGTGGAAAGCCGTGATAGCATCCGCCATTACAAGATGGCGCCGGATTCTGCTGTGCCCCACGTGGAAAGCCGATAGCATTCGCCATTACAAGATAGCGCTGGCTTCTGCTGCGCCAGCCCAACTTCCTTTCAAGAAACTAGCTGTGTGCGCATGTGCAAGAATGTGTTCGCGCCAAGTCTTTGCCCACCCCGGGGCGTGCCAGTGAGATCATGGGTAAGCGACCAATCAGGCGTGGATGCACCGTGCTAGGGTTTTATAAGCAGCGCCTTTCTGGGCCCCAGGTCTCTCCTCTTCAAGATGCAATAAACGCTTTGCTGCAGAAGGATCCTGGTGTCCGCGCGCCGTTCTTGCTGGCGAGACGTTGGGCGTGCGACACATCATTCTATTCATTTACATCTCAAGATATCCTGCTTCCTGGGTAGCCCTCTACCAGCCCCTCATCCCATATCCACCCTCTCCCCTACCTTTTGCCTGTATGAAAGTTCTACCTCACCTACCCATACTCTCCCACCCCACCACTTCAGTATCCTCCTATGCTAGGTAATCAAGCCTCCCCAACCAACACCTCCCCTCTCAGATCAAGAGTTGCTCTTGGTCTATCATTGCTGTTAGGCAATCTTTGCTACATACATATCTGGAGCAATGAATCACTCCAGGTACATACCTTAGTTGGCGGTCTAGAGTTTGGGAGAACTGGGTGGTCAGGCCAGCCTCTCTTGTTCTTCTAATGGAGTTGCAATCCCACTCCTCTACTCCAGTCCTTCTGCCAGCTCCCCCACCAGGTTCCCTAAGCTCAGTCAGATGGGAGGCTACAACAATCCCCATTAGCTGGTCATTAGCTGGATGGACTTCCTTAGGACCAGCCACATTAGGTTCATGTCAGCAAGTGCCTCTTGACCACGGCAACAGTATTGGGTTTGATGTCTGCAGACATGATGGATCTCCATGTTAGGCAGTCACATTTTTGTCCCTGTTCTCCCTTTGGACAAGAACATTACTTCTTTGAAATGGTTGGGTATTCCCATTCCTTGACCAGTGGCCATCCCTATCTTCTGGAGGAGGTCTCTATAGGATTTATCTCCCACTTCTCTGCACATTTCTGCTAAAGTCATCCCCTTTGGGTTCTGAGAGCCTCACATTTCCCTGCTGTTTTGGATTTTCCAGTGGCTCTCACCAGTTCCTCATCCCTAGATGCACAGAACACATGAAACTCAAGAAGGATGACCAAAATGCAAATGCTTCACTCTTTCTTTAAAAGGGGAACAAGAATACCCTTGGCAGGGAATAGGGAGGCAAAGTTTAGAACAGAGGCAGAAGGAACACCGATTCACAGCCTGCCCCACATGTGGCCCATACAGATATGATGGAGGAAGCAAAGAAGTGCAGACTGACAGGAACCAGATGTAGATCTCTCCTGAGAGACACACCCAGAATACAGCAAATACATAGGCGAATGCCAGCAGCAAACCACTGAACTGAGAATAGGACCCCCGTTAAAGGAATCAGAGAAAGAACTGGAAGAGCTTGAAGGGGCTCAAGACCCGATATGAACAGCAATGCCAAACAACCAGAGCTTCCAGGGACTAAGCCACTACCTAAAGACTATACATGGACTGACCCTGGGCTCCAACCTCATACGTAGCAATGAATAGCCTAGTAAGAGAACCAGTGGAAGGGGGAGCCCTTGGTCCTGCCTAGACTGAACACCTAGTGAACATGATTGTTGGGGGAAGGGTCGTAATGGCGGAGGATGGGGAGGGAAAGCCCATCTAGAAGGGTTAGCGGGATGTTGGCCCAGAAACCGGGAAAGGGAATTACAATCCAAATGTAAATAGGAAATACTCAAGTTAATAAAGATTAAAAAAAGAAGAAAAAAGAAGAAGAAGAAGAAGAAGAAGAAGAAGAAGAAGAAGAAGAAGAAGAAGAAGAAGAAGAAGAAGAAGAAGAAGAAGAAGAAGAAGAAGAAGAAGAAATCTATAGGGAAAGCCCCCGGTGTGAAGCCCAACAGTTTTCCTCTCATGCTCTGGGTTGTATTATGGGAATTGTGGGCTTTTGAGCTCATATACACTTATTAATGACTGCATACCATGAGTGTTCTTTTGTGACTGGATTACCTCACTCAGGATGATATTGTCTAGTTCTATCCATTTGCATAAGAATTTCAGGATAGTCATTGTTTTTAATCAATGAGTAATACTCCTTTGGGTATATATACCACATTATCTGCATCACTTTTCTGTTGAGGGGCATCTGGGTTATTTCCATCTTATGGCTTCAAATTATAAATAAGGCTGCTAAGGACATGGTGGAGCATGTGTCCTTGAGATGTGTGGGAGCATCTTTCAGGAGTGGTATAGCCGGATCATCAGGTAGAACTATTTAGAATTTTCTAAGGAACCACCCGACTAATTTCCTAAGTGGTTATACCAGTTTGCATTTCCAACAGGAATGGAGACGTATTATTCTTTCTCCACATCCTTGCCAACATCTACTGTAATCTTCATTTCTTGATCTTAGCCATTCTGACTGGTGTGAAGTGTGTGAATGCTGAATTTAAGCATTGTTTTGATTTGCATCTCCCTGATGACTAAGACTGTTGAACATTTCTTTATGTACATCTCAGCCATTCAATATTTTCTGGTAGAGAGTTCTCTATTCAGCTATGTACTCCACTTTTTAATATGGTTGTTTTTTTCTCTGGGGTCACCTTCCTGAGTTCGTTGTATATTTTGTATATTAGCCCTATAACAGATGTAGAGTTGGTAAACATCTTTTCCCAATACATGGACTGCCATTTTGTAAATTTTTTAATGTTTTAAAATCTTAAGAAATTCCACAGCGAATCAATCATGTGAAAATTTTGAATGATCTCATTTTAAAAATAGGGTAAATACATATTTTAAAATATAGCTTTCTATTTTACTATGTAATTACATGTTCTGATTATAGAACTAATTCCTGAAAGCATACTTATATAATTAAATGATATAATTACATAGAGTAATTGCATAATTATTGTAATAGCATAATTATAGTAACAACTCAATTGCAAAACATTCAATGTACAAGTAAAACAACCAGATTAATTGCTGTAATAAAATAGCTTCCTATAAGCCATTTGGAGTCTTAAATAAAATTTCCTTTTGAGTTTAGGTATGACATTCTTTCAGATAGTAAAATGCAAATATAAAACTTAAACAGTTTTTAAGATTTATTTTAATAATTAAAATAATTAAGTAAAATACTATGTATGTATAAATTTAACAAGATTTTATATTCTAAAGTTTGAAAATTAGATTAGTGCAAAAATGAATACTCAATCATTTATTTCTAGTAAACTGATCAGAAACATGAAAAATGTTAACAACCTTAATCCATTTTGTTTTTATTTTTATTTTTCATAAGATATAATTATTATAATTTTTTCTAATGATCTTAGGGGAAGTATGAATCTATCATACATTTCAAAAATAGAAAAACACTTTCATATTAAGTATTGATTATAGAAATTATCAAGATTAATGTTCCCGGGTATCAAAAACTGATCATAGGCTTTAAAGTTTTATTTTGGTTTAAAATCTGAGCATAAATGTGACCAACAAATAAGTGACATCCATTTATTTGAAGACCCCAAGTTTTATTAAGTTAGCTAGTTCCTTCTTGGGAATACTGACCAGCATTTGGTTCCATACACTATGTTTATGTATAACAATCAAGGCTCCCCTCAAGCAACTGTATTCATTAAAATGCTCCAGCTTTCCAGTGGAAAGCCTTAGAGTCCAGAGATATACCACTTTTAGGAATACACCCAGAGAGCACTGAATCTTACCACAGAGACACTTTCTTAATTGTGTCCATTAGTGTTATACTCATAGCAGCAAAAAAACTGGAATAACATCAAAAGAAGCATAGATAAAGAAAATGTGGTCTATTTATACAAACTAGTATTACTTATACATTAAATAAATGAAATAATGAAATTCACAGGTAAACGAATGGAGCACACACTTCTTCCAAGACTAGAGTTTGTGCCCTTCAAACTGAGGGCAAGGCCCCATTGCTGAAGGCACAAGTCACTAAAGATGAAGAAGGTGAGCGGGTACCTAGACAGCCCCTTAATCTCTGTGTTCTGTCATCTTTGATATAGAATGTTACTTTGCAATCTACCAAAGGAGAACCCTAAACACCAACCAAAACTACAATTCTTTAATCTACAATGTTGTCCTGTCTTCATGATATGCTAGTGCAATGCTAATGCAGTTTATTGATGTAACCAACCAACACTTTATTTTATTTAAGACCCACACCACAAGGTGGAATCCAATCCTTATACTGTTTGGGTTATCAAGAAATTGAAACTACACAGCCCAGAAACCTAGGGTAGAACCAATTACTATTGTTTTAAAAAAAAAAGGCAAAAATAAAAACAATAAAACAGCAATAAAATAACTTTAATGACCTGCTACACTCATAGATTAGTTTCTCAGCAATCATCAGAGATGCTCCATTTTGTAGTAGATAAGAAATACAGACACCAATAGTCAGTTATTTATGCAGAGAATGAGTAACCTTTGGTAACCTTTGAGCACTTAGCATTAAAATGGGTGCCTCCATCAATTTCCTCCTCTCAACTGAACATTTCTAAGAGGAAGAACGACCACAAGAGCCAAAGCAGGTTGTCCAAGGAAACAAAGCCCCCCCTAAATAAAAAAAAGTGGATACACAGATGATCTCACAGAGACTAAAGCCATTTATATACTAGGCCTGCATGTGTCTGTTCATGATGGGGTGCTATAACTGATAGAAGAAACAGGCATATGCCACTATCCCTAATTCAGAAGCTATTGCCAATTGAAAAGCACTTGAAAGAATTTAAATTTACTTTCCACCAAGGGAGTTTTACTGGGGAAATAGACTACTCTAAAGGGCCAGCTGTATCGCAATCTGTATCGCAAGTAGTAGTAGCTGACCAACTGAAAAAACTTAGTGATAACTTTGGAGGTTTCTTGCCTCACCATGCAATTACAGAACTTTCCTTTTAAATTTCTATCTTGTTATTGTTTTATAAATTTTAATTTATTTATTTTTCTGTCTCTTTACAGGTCTTTTCCATATATATTATGGGAGTTTAGATGAAGGTGTAAATACTAGGTCTCTGATATTTGTGCCTTCTCTTTGCCTCTTGTTTCTGTTTATTTGTATTGTCTAATTCTGATATGTTAGGGTTTTTTATATTTTATTTAATCTTTATTTCTTAGAAGAATTTTTTTTCTAATAAGAGACAGAAATGTATTGGATCATATTTGGGGAATAATCAGAACTGGGAAGAGAAGAAGAGGACAAATGTAAATGCACAGAAGGTAATAAACTTAATACTATGTGTGTATGTGTATGTTTATGTGCTTGTCTGTGCCAGTATTTGTAGAGGACAGACTTTTATATCTTTCTTAATCATTTATACTGATACACATATTTTTTGAAACAATGTGTCTCTCTCAACATTGAGTTTACCCGTATTTCCAAACTGACTGGCCAGGGAGTCACTGGCATCTGTTCTATATGCTAGGTAGCTCCAGTAGTATACAGTTGTTGCTATCCCTGGTTGTTTCCCTGGATACTAAAGTTGTGAATAACTCTCCCTCACTACCAAAACCAGTACTTACAATGCATTGAAAATCACCAAGCTTCATTCTGACAAAGTAATTTACCTATTATCTGTATATAAATCAAATAATAGTAAAAAAAAACTAATAGAAAATGTCATGTCCTCTTTCAATCCATCAGTATATTCTGGCTAACTCTTAAAAGATCTCTGCACAGTACAACAAATTTAAGATGAAAATTACAAAATCTATAACCTCTGACCACAATAAAATAAAACTACAATTAGTAGAAATTAGGTAACAAAGTTTTGAATAAACAATTTGCTAATTGACAAGAGTCAGCTATAATATTCTTGGGGATATACCCAAAATATGACCCCCACTATACTACAAGGACATATCCTCCACTATGTTCATAGTGACTTTTTCTGTAATAACCAGAGGCTAAAACAACCCAGATGTCCCACAAACAAAGGATGGATACAAAAATTGTGATTCATTTACACAATGGAATGTTATTTAGCTATTAAAAGCAATGACATCATGGGTTTTTCAAGCAAATGGATGGAATCTGAAAATATCATCCTCAGTGAGATAACTCAGACCCAAAATGACATGCATAGTATATACTCACTAATAGGTGGATATTAGCCCAACAAGTACAGAATACTCAGGATACCCATCAACAGATCAAGAAGGTTAACAAGCAGAAATTCCCAAGTGAGAATTCTTCAGTCCCACTTGGGAGGGAAAAGAAAATAATCGCAGGAGGCAGAGGGAGGGGGACCCTGGATTGGAGAAGGGAGGAAGAGAGAAATGGGGAACATGATCATGTATTGGGGTGAAAAATAGGACAGAAGCCCTGAGAACCAGCAGAATGAATGAAAATATGCAAACTGGGGTTGGGGTTAAAAGAGGGGAAGACAGGGGGACCATCAAGGAATTACCAGTGACCTGAGAGGTTAGAGACTCTAAGGATTCAAAGAGAAGCACCTTAGATCAAAGGCACAACAGTGGGGAGAGTGTAGCTCATATTGTCCATCTCCAGTAGAAAGACAACATCAAATGGAGGGATGGGGTTGCCATCCCACATCGAAAATTCTGACGGAGAATTGTTCTTGATTAAAGAACTGCTGGGAAAAATAGAGAAGACACTGGGGGAAAGGAGTTCCAGTGACAGGCCCAACTTGGGATCCATCTCAAGGGGAAGCTCCAAGGCTTAACACTGTTACTGATGCTATGGTATGCTTTCAAACAGAAGCCTAGAATGGCTATCCTCGGAGAAGACCAACAAGCAGCTGACTGAGACAAATGCAGGTACACCCAGTGGACTAAAGTTGGGGACCCCTGAGGTTGAATTAGGGAAAGAATGGATGAAGCTGAGGAAGATAAGGAACCCATGGTAAAAACCAATATTCTCAACTAATCTGGATCCCAGAGATTTCTCAGACACTGAACCACCAACCAGGCAGCATATACACAATGAAAGCCCCTGACAGAGTACTGTCTGGTCTGACCTTATTGGCAGATGACCACTAACTCTCTAGAGACTTGAGACACAATGGAATGGGGAGAGATGGAGGGTATAGAAGACATGGAGATAGGAGTGTAGACATCCTGTGGAGATAGGAGTGTAGAAATAGTAATGGGATGTTTTGCATGTAATAGTTAAAAAACAATCTATGCTATCACCTGCTATTCTTTGGCCCTGGTGGTCTACCCTCCCCCATGGCTGACCTCATGTGGCAACCACCAACATCTCATGGTTCACTTGATGCCAACTACTCACATTCCCAGTCATCTAAACTCCATGATTCACTGCTGCCAATCCACTCATTAATCCCAAATTTGGCAGTTAACTGGGGAAGCACTCTCACACACCCATGCTATGCACCTGTTACTTTTCCCTGGAGCTCAGTAGAATTTCTGTAAAATTGACAACAGCAGAAAATCTTACTTCAGAATCAACAGGTAAGGCAATTGCTGGTCGCAGAATCTATTATCCTAAATTCACCAACTATTCATTGTTAGAAATCTTCCAGTGGTGGATCCAGATGGATTCTACCACCAGAATTATCAGTGCCACGTCTATATCTTGTTCACCTTGCTTTTACTATCCAAAAGGAAGTATCCTCCTCCTGCCTTCCCTCTTCCTCTCTCAGACTCAGAAGGCCTGCCTCTTCCTCACCCAATGATTGGCTTCTTGTTATGTCTTGATTATTTAATCAATTAAGCAAAAATTCTGCTACAGAGATGAGTAACTTGGGGTGGGGGTATGACATGGAGGGGAGAAATGGCTGGAATATAAAAGATAAAAGTAATAAAAATATATAGATTAATTAAAAAGAAAATATATTAAACAGGAAATTTAAAAAAAATCTTAAGGTAAATTTGTTACACAATTTATTATTAGAACTTGTGAGATATGGCATAATCGTTTCTACGAGAGAAGTCATAGCAAAGAGCATACATCAAAGATCTGAGGATCCAGGTAGATAAGCTGACATTCTAGCTCAAGGAACTAGAAAAACAAGGAAAGCAAACTTCAGAGAGTTAGAAAGGTCAGATTAGAAATCAGCAAACCAGAAAACACTAAAAAATACTGAAAGGCAATAGAATGCAATTAAATGATTTCATTTTTAACAAATTGTGATATTCATATAAACCTGTCTGAATTTAAATTTCAAATTTGGACTCTTGATTCTAACATAAACTATAATCTCTTGATTTCATTCTAACTATATTGTCCCATATTTCCCACTTATGACCACTAGGAGTAGCTTTTCAAGAAGATAAAGAAAACAAATAAAATTGACCCCTCCAACTCCACAACATTTCAGCAAATCCTCCACTGAAAATCTTGTTTAGATTAGATCATGAATGCTGCCCACTAAAGTCTTTCTACATATGTTTAATAAAGGTTATTTTTCTGACAGATATTATTCTGAATATTTCATAAATCCCTTTCATGAAAAGAGATAATTAACCAACAACCATGCTTTTCATGTATGAAAGAAGTATAGGCAAAGTGAAAGCTATTTCTTCTAGGAAATATTGAAATTTCACCCTTAGTCCTATCCAAAGTCTCATAGACTGTGATCTACAAGTTTATGTGCTTGTGGCATTCTTTTGCACTTCTAGTGAGTCCTTTATATTATGAAATTAATATAGAATATGCATATTTGTTAAAATTTTCCAATTATCAGATAAAAACTCAGAGAAAGTATTCTTTATAAACATTTTATTTCATGGCATAGAATTGTGTATTATTTAGAAAAGAATGGATAAGATCCGAAAAAACACAATCGTGTTAGTAAATTTTTAAACAAAATAAATAATCATGTCTGCTCAGGTCCAGTCTCAGCCTAAGGAGGGTCCTGAGAAAGGCAGGAATGAGAATGATGCTGATTCAATAATGACTCAGTGAGACAGTAGTAAATGCAAGCTACTAATTCAGGTACTCTCTCTTTTCCCTGATGACTCTTAGTATTCATTATTCTTCTACTTCAGCTTAATTCTTCTTCAGCTTAAGGACCAGAGAGATTCTGAGAAGTCTTTTATTTACTAAAACTACATCATCAACACCTTGATCATTGTTAATAATAATTAAGAATTCTTAAATTTACATCAATTCTATGAGTACCAGATCAATGGTTCCAACCCCCCATTTCCTTAGGGCCAAACTAAATACAAAGCAAAAGCACATGTCCTTATATATTTACACAGGCTGTTCTTTCTGGGTAGCTGGGCACAGCTCTTCCAGTTCCCTGGTATAGCAGAGAGCAGTCTTTAATGACAATTCTCATACCAAAACAGATAGCAGACTTCTAAAATTAAAATAATTCCTTACATAGTTTTAAATTTATGTAAGAGAATTACTCTCTCTAATATCTATCCAGTCATTGCTATCTTTAATTCTTCATTCAGCTAGAAAAACAGAGTACTAACTTTTTATATGGTTTTAAACATCTTTTAATTGGCTAAACTTCACTTCCTTATTCTACCAATTCCATAGCCTCATGCATACTCTCAGTACTATTCATTACTAAATCATATATAATTTTCTATTTTTCCTATCCATATCAATTCCTTTTATTCCTAAATCTAACTCTATTCTTGATATCCCAAAGTTCACTGTGGTTAGTTAATATAGCAGTCATTGGACAGGACTGTACATGTGCTTCCTTGTGATTCCAAAATCAAGACTAAGTCTGGAAATGAATCATTTCCAAAAAGGACAATGTAGGATTTTGTGGACTTTGTGGTTATACTGTCTAGACCCTCTCCATTGACCCTAAAGGCCAAGTGTAGGGCTTGTTCCTCCTCCTCCACAGCCTTGTGACTACCTCCATTCCTTATGCTTGAAAACTGCAAAGGACACTGTCATTAGGACAAAACAACAACCAACAGATTGGGAAAACTCTTTTCCAATCCTACATCTGATAGAGGGTTAATATCCAAAATATACAAAGAACTCTAGAAGTTAGACTCCAGAGAGCCATGCAACCCTATTATAAATGGGATATAGAGCTAACCAAAGAATTTTCAGTTGAGGATATTGAATGTCTGCAAAGTATCTTAAGAAATGAACAACATCCTTAGTCATCAGGGAAATGCAAATGAAAACAACTCTGAGATACCATCTCACAACAGTATGAAGGACTAAGACCCAAACTTAGGTGACAATAGATGCTGGTGAAGATGTGGAGAAAGAGGAACACTCCTCCATTGTTGGTGAAATTCCAAGCTGGTACAACCAATCTGGAAATCACTGTGGAGTTCCCTCAGAAAATTGGACATAATATTCCACGAGGAACCAGCCTGACTACCTCTGGACATATACCCAAAAGATGCTCCAACATATAATAAGGACTTATGCTCCACTATGCTCATAATAGCCTTATTTATAATAGCTAAAAGCTGGAAAGGACCCAGATGTGCTTTAACCGAGGAAAGGATACAGAAAATATGGTACTTCTATACAATGGAGCATTACTCAGCTATCAAAAACAGTGACTTCATTAAATTCATAGGCAAATGAAAATATGATGAAATGAAAAAATGAAAAGAAAATATCCTGCATGAGATAACCCAATCACAAAAAGACACACGTGATATGCATTCACTGGTAAATGGATACTAGCTCAAAAGCTCAGATTACCCACAATACAATCTACAGACCACATGAAGCTCAAGAAGAAGGATGACCAAAGTGAAGTGGCTCCTTATCGGGGTAACAAAAGTATTCTTAGAAGGAGATATGGAGACCGTGTTTGGAACAGAGACTGAAGGAATGGCCATTGAAAGCCTGTCCCACCTGGATATCAAGCCCATATACATACAGCCACCCAACCCGGACAGTATTGCTGATGCCAAGAAGTGAATGCTGACAGTAGCCTGGTATATCTGTTTTTTGACAGGTTCTGCCAAAGCATGAGAAATACAGAGGTTAATGCTAGCAGCACACCATTGAACGGAGAATCACTTCCCCATTGGAGGAGTCAGAAAAAGATTGAAGGAGCTGAAGGTTCTTGCAACCCCATAACAACAACAATAACAACCAACCAGAGCTCCTAGGCACAAAACCACCATCCAAAGAGTACACATGGGCAGACCCATGGCTCCAGCAGAGGATGGCCTTGTTGGACACCAATGGTAGAAGAAGACCTTGGTACTGCCACGGCTGGACTCCCCATGGTAGTGGATTGTCAAGGCAGGGAGCCAGGAAGGGTGGTTTGTTGGGTGGGGAAACACCCTTACAGAAGAAGGGGAGGGATGGGATAGGGGGCCTAGGGTTGGGAATGCACAAAAGGGAATTGCATTTGAAATGTAAATAAAAAATATCCAATTAAAATTTTTTAGCAAATTAAAAAAATAATGTGAGTTATTGAGAGGTACAATAAGTAGTAATAATGTTATTTTTGAGGTCTTACTCACATGTAGAATATCACAAGGACTTGATCTGCTTTTTATTGAAACCAAAGACTTAGTTTAAAATTTTTAATATGTCATGATTAGAAGTAATTTTTGTCCATATTTATTTTACATCTTATATTTTACATATAATTAAATTGTATATATCATAAAGGTGTATGTATGTGATGGTTTGCAAATGCCTGGTCCAAGTAGTGGCACTATTAGGAAGTATAGCCTTCTTGGAGTAGTTGTCGTTGTGGGCCTGGTCTTTAAAATCCTAGTCCTACCTACCTGAAAGTCAGTCTTTTCCTAGCAGTCTTTAGATAAAGATGTAGAACTCTCAGCTTCTCCTGTATCATTCCAGTCTGGACATTGCCATGCGTATGCCTTGATGATACAGAAATTTCTGAACCTGTAAAACAGTTCCAATTAAATATTGTCCTTATAAGAGTTGTGTTGGTTATGCTGTCTGTTCATAGTATTAAAACCCTAACTAAAATAATATGTAAATTAGTATCTGTTTCTCACATGAATTTCACACTGAACTTTTTCCTGCTTGTTAAAATTGTATCATGGGTAATCTGAGCTTTTGAGCTAGTATCCACTTACCAGTGAGTGCATATCATGTGTTTCTTTGTGTGATTGGGTTATCTCCCAATTATATTATTTCTGTATCTTATAAAAAATCAACTGACTATAAATATGTGAGCCTTCTATTTCTGGAAATTTTAAATACACTGATTCATACCTATATCCTTCTGAAGATATTATATTGAATGCTCTAGTTCCATAGTTACATAAAATTCAAATAATATATATCCCCCAATTCCATTTATGTTTTCAAAAATTGTCTTAGTTTTCCTTCTGTGATAGTTCCTTGTAAACCTTAGAGTCAGCATGCTGGTTTGGACAAGCAATAATTCTTCCAGGAGTGTGATTATGAATACAGTGTTGCTAGTATAAATTTTCTAGCTATCTTTGGGTTATTTACTAATAGTTCCCTTTGCATGTCAATTTCATGTAGTCCTGTCCATGTTTATTGTTATATAATACACAATACATATGAAATAAAATAGACCTAACCACAAGTGGATTAAGTATTAACAAAAATAAGTTATATGTCTACAAAATAGAATTTTATAGACACTATAATAGGACAGTAGCAATAGGAAACAATAACATAAATCCACATCGTCCTAACATAAAAAGTAGGAATAAAACTAACAACAAACTAACTCCTGACAGTAAGTGTAGCCTTTTTCTGAATGCTTTCTGAAGGGCTTTACCTAACTCCAGTCCTAAGCATAACCATAGCTCAGACCCTAAGCAGAATCGCTCTGCAATATGTATATTTCACACAACTATCTTTGTATGTATATATCCAATACTATCTGACTCTTTCTAAAAATTTCCCTAAGTCTACACTAAATATAGTTAAAATACTAAGGATTATACAAGCTGTAACATTAACACTAATAATAACTGTTAGTGTAGTGCTAACCATACCTATTGTCTAACATAATTCTAGCCTTATAATTAAATTTCCCCATATTTCCAAAGAAAGTTCTAAGACTTAAAACAGAAAAATCAGAGATAAAACTTATAGATTTAAGAAAACCTAAAACCTATGAAGTAGTTCTAATTCTAAGCTTAGCCCTAAGCACTAACCTTAGCCATAACCCTAAACCTAACAGTAGCTCTTACCCTAGAACCTGAATACTAAACTAAATTTAGCTCTCACCCTTCCCTTAACTCTAACTCAAACACTAACACTAAATAAGGCCATAGACCTAAAAAATTTGTAATTCTCCCTCAAGCCCATATCCATAAACTAGGTATAAAATGGAACTTACTCATAGTTCTAACATGAACAGTGCCTCTTATGAACTTTAAACAAAACTCTAATCAGAAACTTTGCATAACTTAAAACTAACTCTGCCAACAATTTTTTTTTTAGTTTTTTTTTTTTTTATTAACTTGAGTATTTCTTATATACATTTCGAGTGTTATTCCCTTTCCTGGTTTCGGGCAAACATCCCTCCCCCCTCCCCTTCCTTGGGTGTTCCCCTCCCAACTCCCCCCCATTGCTGCCCTCTCCCCAACAGTCTAGTTCACTGGGGTTCAGTCTTAGCAGGACACAGGGCTTCCCCTTCCACTGGTGCTCTTACTAGGATATTCATTGCTACCTATGAGGTCAGAGTTCTGCCAACAATTCTAAGCTTAAAAGCAAACTTAACTCTAGCCCTAATGTAAAAACTAATGATAGTCCTGATGGCAAACCTTGTTCTGACAATAGCACTAAACCTAATACTATTTATAATGCTATTGTTGGAAATAACAAACTGTTTGTAGACCTGATCATATCTTTAAGCATACTTCTAACATTTAATTATCCTAAAAATATACCTCAAACTGTCCCTAGAGCTAGAACCATCCTATACCTAATTTGTACTGTAACATAACTGTAAGACTATAAGTTATAAATAACTCTAATACTTACCTTAGAAATAAACCTAGAACTGCCTCCAATATAATGCTAACTATGGCCTTCATTAATGGAGTTAAGTGAAGGGTGAGAGCTGGATTTGAGTTAGTATCCAGGTTGTAGGGTAAGAGCTATTCTTAGGTTTATCGTTATGGATAAGGTTAATTCTAGGGTTACATATACACTTAGGGCTATGCTTAGAATTAGAACTAACCCTAACACTATCAAGTACTATACCTACCTCTAGCCCTTTCCAACACTAACAATAACCTAAATCCAAATACAAACCCTCTAATACCTCAACTGTACCCTAACTAAAATGATATCTCAAATCCTAATAATAATAATATTAAAGGAGAGAGAGGTGAACACCCAGAAGAACAGACAATCTTGAGAATGCAGGGCAGGACAGACTGCCACTTCTGCCCACCTTTGCACACATCCCTGGCCCAAGAGAAAACTGCATAGTGCCTCTGGACACAGGGATAAAGAGGAGTCAGTTGCAGGAGCCCAGCGGTCCAGACGTGCACCCAGATCTGAACCAGTCAAACAGCTCCCTACACCCAAATCTCATGTGTGTGTGTGTGTGTGTGTCTATGTGTCTGTGTGTCTGTGTGTATGTGTCTGTGTGTGTCTGTGTGTGTCTGTGTGTGTGTATATGTGTGTGTGTGTGTGTGTGTGTGTGTGTGTATGTGTGGTAGGGGTACTAGACCCTTAGAAGTGCAGACACTCCTAAGAAAACAGAGGAGACTACTGTCTGCCCACATTCCCGACTCAATAGGAAAACACTTAATGGTCTAGTGCCATCTGTGTGCCTTACACACAAGGAACTAGGTGCAATAGGGACAGGACACTTCAGGTTGCTGCCCACACCATGAGATGAAAGCCAGCCTCCAGGAGCAACTACGTGCCTGAGAGCAGAACACTCTATTCCCAGACTGGCTAAAAGAAAACAGGAAATCAGGTCTACAGGAGTGATGACACACAGGCCCATAAGAGGGTCAAGCCATCATCAGAAACAGCAATACAAGCTAATACCAGAGACCACCTGATGGTGAGCGGCAAGCACAAGAACCCAAACAATAGAAACCAAGCTGCTTGGCATCATCAGAGCCCATTTCTCCCACCAAAGCAAACACTGGATATCCAAACGCACCAGAAAAGCAAGATTTAGATTTAATATCATATTTTATCATGTTTATGGAAGACTTTAAGTAGGTCATAAATAACTCCCTTTAAAAAATACAGGACAACACAAGAGAGCAAGTAGATGCTATTAAACAGGAAACACAAAAAAGACTCCCAAAATAAGACTCCCAAAATAAAGGGCTAGTAAATATCTTCTGCAAAATTATAGAAGAAAACTCCCCTAACCTAAAGAAAGGGATGCCCACGAATATACAAGAAGCCAACAGAACTCAAAACCAATTGATACCAAAAAATAAATTCCTCCCATCAGATAATAGTCAAAACACCAAATGTACAAAACAAAGAAAGAATATAAAAAGCAGTAAGGGAAAAGGGTCAAGTAACATATAAAGGCAGACCTATCAGAATTACACTAGACTTCTCACTAGAGAATATGAAAGCCAGAACATCCTGGATAGATGATATACAGACCCTAAGAGAACACAAATGCAAGTCCAGGCTACCATATCCAGCAAAACTATCAATTAACATAGATGGAGAAACCAAAATATTCCATGACAAAACCAAATTTACACAATATCTTTCTACAATCCAGCCCTATAAAGGATAATAAATGGAAAATTCCAACACAAGGAGGGAAACTTCACCCTAGAAAAAGCAAGAAAGTAATCTCCTGCAATAAAACCAAAAGAAAAGAAGCATGCAAACATAATCCCAACTCTAAATATGAAATTAACATTTAGCAACAATTACTATTTATTAATATTTCTTAACATCAATGGACTAAATTCCCCAATAAAAAGACACCGATTAAAAGACTGGATTTATAAAGAGGAGCCAGCATTTTGCTGCCTACAGGAAACATATGAGACACAAAAGACAGACACTACCTCAGAGTAAAAGGCTAGAAAACCAGTTTCCAATCAAATGGTCTGAAGAAGCAAGCTGGAGTAGCCATTCTAATATCAGATAAAATTGACTTTCAACCAAAAGTTATCAAAAAAAAAAAAAGGTAAGGAAGGACACTTCATAATCATCAAAATCAACCAAGATGAACTCTCAATCTTAAATATCTATGCTCTAAATACAGGGCACCTACATTCATAAAAGAAACCTTACTAAAGTCCAAAGAACACATTGCATCTCATACAAGAATAGGGGATTTCAGCACCCCTCTCAACAATGGACAGATCACAGAAACAGAAATTAAATGGAAACATAGAGATACTAACAGAAGTTATGAACCAAATGGACTTAACAGGTATTTATAGAACATTGCATCCTAAAACAAAAGGATATACATTTTTCTTACCACCTTATGGTACCTTCTCCAAATTTGACCATATAATCAGTCATAAAAAACACCTCAACAGATACGGAAAGATAGTAATAATCCCATGCATCCTATCAGATCACCACAGACTAAGGCTGGTTTTCAATAACAATGAAAAAGAAAGAATGCCCAAATATACATGGAAGTTGAACAATGCTGCACTGAATGATAACTGGTCAAGGGAGAAATAAAGGAAGAAATTAAAGACTTCTTAGAATTTAATGAAATGAAGGTACAACATACCCAAACTTATGGGACACAATGAAAGCTGTACTAAGTGAAAACACATAGCCCTGAGTACCTACAGAAAAAAAACAGGAGAGAGCATAAATTAGCCGCTTGACAGCACACCTAAAAGCTCTAGAATGAAAAGAAAGAAATACACCCAAGAGGAGTAGAAGGCAGGAAATAATCAAACTCAGAGTTGAAATCCACCAAGTAGAATCAAAAAGGACTATACAAAGAATCAACAGAATGGAAAAGCTGGTTTTTCGCAAAAATTAACTAGATAGATAAACCATTTGCCACACTAACCAGAGGGCACAAAGAGTGTGCCCAAATGAACAAAATCAGAAATTAAAAGAGAGATATAACAATGGATTATATGGAAATTAAATAAAACATCAAATCCTACTACAAATGTTTATATTCAACAAAATTTGAAAATCTGGAGGAAATGGAAAATTTCTTAGACAAATACCAGGTACCAAAGTTTAATCAGGACCATATAAACCACCTAAACAATCCCATAACTCCTAAAGAAATTCAAGCAGTCATTAAAAGTCTCCCAACCAAAAAGAATCCAGGACCATATGGGTTTAGTGGAGAACTCTATCAGACCTTCATAGAAGACCTCATACTAATACTGTCCAAACTCTTCCACAAAATAGAAACAGATGGAGATGTACCAAATAACTTCTATGAAGCCACAAACCACACAAAGACACAACAAAGAAAGAGAACTTTAGACCAATTTCCCTTCTGAATATTAATGCAAAAATATTCAATAAAACTCTTGCAAACCAAATCCAAGAACACATGAAAACAATCATCCATCAAGATCAAGTATGTTTCATCCCAGGTATGCAGGGATGGTTCAATATATGGAAAACCATCAATATGTACAAATATATAAACAAACTCAAAGATTAAAACCACATGATCATTTCATTAGATGCTGATAAAGCATTTTAAAACTAAGCACTTCTTCATGATAAATGTCCTGGAAAGAATAGGAATTCAAGTCCCATACCAAAACATAGTAAAAACTATATACAGCAAACCAGTAGCTAAAATCACACTAAATGGAGAGAAACTTGAAGCAATCCTACTAAAGTCAGGGACTAGAAAAGGCTGCCAACACTCTCCCTACTTATTAAATATAGCTCTCATAGTTCTGGCCAGAGCAATCAGACAACAATATGAGGTCAAAGGATTCAGATTGTAAAGGAAGAAGTCAAAATATCACTATTTGCAGATGATATGACCATATACTTAAGTGAACCCAAAAGTTCCACCAGAGAACTACTAAGCCTAATAAACAACTTCAGCAAAGTGGCTGGGTATAAAATTAACTCAAACAAATCAGTAGCCTTCCTCTACTCAAAGGATGAACAGGCTGAGAAAGAAATTAGGGAAACAACACCCTTCATAATAGTCCCAAATAATATAAAATACCTCGGGGTGACTTTAACCAAGCAAGTGAATTATCTGAATGATAAGAACTTCAAGTCTTTGAAGAAAGAAATTGAGGAAGATCTAAGAAGATGAAAAGATCTCCCATGCTCATGGGTTAGCAGGATTAATATAGTAATAATGGCCATTTTACAAAAAGCAATCTACAGACTCAATGCAATCCCCATCAAAATTCCAATTCAATTGTTCATAGAGGTAGAAAGAATAATTTGAAAATTCATTTTGAAAAACAAAAAACCCAGGATACCTAAAACTATCCTCAACAATAAAAGAATTTCTGATGGAATCACCATCCCTGACCTGAAGAAGTTTTATAGTGCAATAGTGATAAAAACTGTATGATATTGGTACAGAGACAGGCACATAGACCAGTGGAATAAAATTGAAGACCCAGATATGAACCCATACTCCTATGATCACTTGATTTTTTACAAAGGAGTCAAAACCATTAAATGGAAAAAAAGATAGCAGTTTCAACAAATGGTACTGGTTCAACTGTAGGTCAGCATTTAAAAGGATGCAGATCCATCCATTCTTATCACCCTCTACAAAACTTAAGTCTAAGTGGAACAAGGACCTCCACCTCAAACCAGATATACTCAAACTAATAGAAGAAAAAGGGGGGAAGATTCTCGAACACACGGACACTGGGGAAATTTTCCTGAACAGAACGCCAATGACTTATGATCTAAGATCAAGAATTGACAAATCAGACCTCCTAAAACTGCAAATCTTCTATAAGGCAAAGAACACTGTCATGAGGACAAAACAGCAACCAACAGACTGGGAAAATATCTTTATAAATATTACAACTGTTAGAGATCTATTATGCAAACTATGCAAAGAATTCAAGAAGTTAAACTTCAGAGAGTCAAGTAACCCTATCATAAATGGGGTATAGAGCTAAATAAAGAATTCACAGCTGAGGAATATCAAATGGCTGAGAAGCACCTAAAAGAAATGTACAACACCCTTAGTCATCAGGGAAATGCAAATCAAAAGAACCCTGAAATTTCACATCACACCAGTCTGAGTGGCTAAGATCAAAAACTCAGGTACCAGCGTATGAGTGCGAGGATGTCTAGAAAGAGAAACACTTCTTTATTGGTGGTGGGATTGCAAACTGGTACAACCTCTCTGGAAATCAGTCTAGAGGTTCCTGAGGAACCAGCTATACCTCTCCTGGGCATATACCCAAAAGATGCTCCAAAATACAAAAAAGACACATGTTCACTATGTTCATAACAGGGTTATTTATAATAGCCAGAAGGTGGGAATAACCCAGATCCTCTACAATAGAGGAATGGATATGAAGAATGTGGTACATTTACACAATGGAGTTCTACTCAACTATCAAAAACATTGACTTCATGAAATACATGGAATGAACTAGAAAATATCATCCGGAGTGAGGTAACTCAATCACAGCAAAACACACATGGTATGCACTCATTGATAAGTGGATATTAGTCCTCAAGTTCAAATTACCCCAGATGCAATGCACAGACCACATGAAATTCAAGAAACCTGACCAAAATGCTTCACTCCTTTAAAAGGGGAACAAAAATACCCATAGGAGGGTATAGGGAGGCAAAGTTTAGAGCAGAAACAGAAGGAACGGCTATTCAGAGCCTGCTACACGTGTGACCCATATATATGTGTATGAAGATAAGAAGTGCATGCTGATAGAAACCGGATATAGATCTCTCCTGAGAGACACATCCAGAACCTGTCAAATACGGAAGCGAATACCAACAGCAAATCACTTACTGAGAACAGGACCCCAGTTGGAGGAATTAGAGAAAGGACTGAAAGAGCTGAAGGTGCTTGCCACCCCATAAGAACAACAATGCCAACCACCACAGCTTCCAGGGTCTAAACCACTACCCAGCCCATGGACTGACCCTGGGCTCCAATTGCATATGTAGTAGTGAATAGACATGGTGGGACACCAATGGAAGGGGAAGCCAACGTTCGACCCCCAATGTTACAACTGTTAGAGATCTATTATGCAAACTATGCAAAGGGAACTGTAGAGGAGTCTGGAAGGGGCATTGAATGGGGAGGGGAACACATTTATAGAACGGAAGGGGGCGGGGTTATGGGGCTGATGGACAAGAGATTGGGTAAGGGAATAACATTTGAAATATAAATAAGAAATACCCAATTTAATAAAAATGGGGAAAAATAATATTAAATAACGATATTCCAAACTCTAAATCTAGCCAGAATATAAAAACTAGGTCTAACTCTAGTCAAAAAGCAATTTTAAGCAATAGCTCTAACACTAACCCTAATGCTACACCAAATTCTGCTGCTAATCTGATTCCTAAGTGGAAATGTAGCTCTATTTTTTAAGTTTACAACAAACTGTTATCTTTACCATGGCCCCAAAATTTAATTAAGCCAACAATTAATTGTAACTACTAACACTAACTGTAACACTGACAATGTTAGGCTAGCCACTGCTTGAACACTATCCATAAGGATAACCCTAATACTATTCAAAGATATACACCAAAACCAATACTTGCTCTAAACTTAAAACTAACCCAAAATTTATGCATAAAATTAATACTGCAACCATCCCTAATTCTAACACTAGCTTAAAACATTTAAAAACCAATCCATAATCACAAATCTAGCATTCACTATACTGTAGGCTTACATGAATACTGGCCAAATATTAATTCTTACTCTAAAATTAAACTTATCTCAAAGAGTAGAGCTAAATATGTCTTCAAACAAAATTTTTGCTCTAGCCTGAACTCTGTAGTTGCCTAAAGCAAAGGTTAATCACAGTTCTAATAATATCTTTAGTTCTTAAGCCACTTTATTTCAAAGACCCAAGAAACCCTATAACATAATCCTAACAATGGCTCTACAATTAAACTAAATACAAACCAAGCTCTACAACTAACCCTAGTAATAATAGTAATTCTAATTAGAAATAGAGCCCTAACGGAATTTCATTTTTCCTGATGTGGAAGCAGACTTGGCAAGGTGGTACAAGGCTGTTAGCTCCTGCTATCAGAAAGAACGGAGCCCACACAATTTCCTTTGGGCTGGAATCATCTGAGAAGTACAGGCAAAGAGTGAGGACTAAATATGGGCACATCTGTAGATGGCTGCAGTATCGCCAAGTCAATTACTCAAACTCAGGTTTCATTTGAAGTTTTTTTTTCCGTGGTCCAAGCTGAAGCACCTGCTCTACGCTGCGGGTGATTGGCCTAATGCTCTGCTTCTGGGGCCCGGCATGACAGATACACAAGTTCAGAAAATTAGCCAGCAATCCCAGAGGCCTCTGTCCATATTGGTTTCATGAGAGCTGACTGCTTCATATTGAATTCCATGTACCTGTTGTTCAAAACGCAAGCACACTGGTGAGATACCATACCCTAGGCACATGTTTTCTTAAGAATAGTCATGCTTTAAACATATTGGGCTAATAAACAAATCTCTCTAGTATAAATGTTAAAGAAACTCCCCAAAGCCATGGTAATTTTTTTTACACTTGTTCATTCATATACACTTATGCGAAGCCAAGTGTAATGCTGTGGGACAGCAACAAGTCATTGTAATAATGGGGAACCTGATTCTCCTCAGTAAGCTGGATCCAAGACTTTAGTTTCTCCACACAGAAACTCTTCTTGCCCCAAATCCATCTCTACAGTCCAACTTGACCCACACCCTGAAGCCTCTTGGTGGTGGATAAAGAATGACAGTTCTCAGCCTCATGTCTCTCTGCTCAGCCCAGCAATGTGAGTATTGGCTTTGGTTTCTTAGGCAGTGTTTGGTAGAAAAGATGTTTTTTCATTCTTAAAACTTCCTCTCCAGTTCAAATGAAAATACTCAAAGGGAATGGATAGAAATAAGTGCCAAGTTATTCTACTAAGACAGTATTCTTCATTCTCTGGCAACTTTCCCCTTCCTGAGTCACTCTAAAGAACCTAGCTGAAAGGCTATTTGGGAGGGAAGGGCATCCTTTGTCACAAACTTACATTTCATTCATGAACTGAACAAAAAATTTCCAAAAAAAATAAATTCTCTGTGGCCCAGATGGAGCTTACAGTCTTCATTATTTTAAGTAACCTTAAAAATATCTAACACTTGACTGCCTAGAGAATGAGCAGATGAGGATGAAGTAAATAGCTGAAAAAGAGGAGCTCTATGAGAAAACACTATCTTAATGAGAATTTGGCTCCTGGCTAAAACATCACTTTCCTTTTAAAACCCAGATTTGATGTTTTACACTTTACCACACTCTAAGTTGGATAGCCTTTCACAATATCATCTTATGATACTGATTTATTGGATATCAATGAGAAGGAAACCCATAAACTCATAGATTTGAATGCTTGGTCATGAGGGAGTCTTACTATTTGAAAGAATTAGAAGGTTGGGCATTTTAGTCACAGGGGGTGGATGTTTGGGTTTTTAAAAGGTCAAGGCAAGTTCTCTTCCTGGTGCCTGAATATCTGAATGTTGAAATGTCAGCATCTCCAGCAACATGTCTACATAAAGGCTTACATTCTCCCAGACATATTGACAATGGCCTCAACATCTGAAATTTTAAGCAAGCCCCAAGTAAATACATTACTTTTTTGTAGTTATTGTGGTCATGGTATCTCTTCACACCAATGGAATTCTCACTAAGACAATGGAGTGCTGAAGTTCACATTTTCCTTTTCACTGGGTAAGAAAGTCACTAACTTTCCCCTCTGTGAAGTGAAGGCACGAAGCCCTCTCACTGTTGTGAACATGACATGAAGTGTTTGGTAAGTGTCTAGAATGCTATTAACAAGATATATATATGTGTGTGTGTGTATATATATATATATATATATATATATATATATATATGACATGTTTGTTATTTCAGTACAGTATTTCATTATACAGATGAGAAGAGAAAAATCCAGTAAAAACACCTACTCAAACAATTTGGCAAGAGGAGACTATTTTATTCCCTAACCATAACATTATGTCATATAGAGTTCTCTCTGTCAATCTCCTGTCTCCCTTGTTACTTTCTTGTTCATTGTTTTCATGGAGACATGTTCTCATGGTATATCATTGACTCACTTATAACTCAAATGAAGACCAAGATGGCCTAAAACTCAGACATCATCTGCCTTTGCTTCTGTATGCTGGGATTAAAGCTGTGAACTCCATGTCTTGTAATTTCCATTATCAAATTGTGATATTGCACAAATGTCGAATGATGCATCAACTACCCTAAATATCCTTTATTTTCTGCTTATTCATTCTTCCCTTCCTATACCTTCTGGGTACCAGTGATCTATTTGTTATATTCATAGTTTTGATTTTTATAGAATATCATATTTGAAATAATTATGCAACTTCTTCATGAAACTTCTTCCGTGTACTTTTATGAACCAATATTACTTTTGTTTTTAGTGGTGAATGTTATTCTATGTTCTCAGCATACCATAATGTGTCTGTCACCTCGTAAGGACATCAGGATTGGTTTGAAATTTTGGGAATTATGCACAAAGCTTCCAAAACATTTGTGTGAAGTTTATACATGTAATCACTGATTTTTACATGTAATTACATTTTATACATGTAATTACTGATCTTTACTTTTTCATTTTTAATTGCATATTTTTATTTATTTACATTTCAAATGTTATCCCCTTTACCTGCTTCCTGTCCATATCCCCCTATCCCATTCACCTCTCCCTTCTTCTATGAGGTTGTTTCCCCATCCACCCGTCCATACCTTCCTGCCTCCCTGCCCTGATATTCCTGTACACTGGGAGGTTGAGCTTTGGTGGGATCATGGGTTTCTCCTTCCAACAAGGCCATCCTCTGCTATGTATGCAGTTGGAGCCATGAGTCTGTCCATGTGTTCTCTTTGGATGGTGGTTTCATCCCTGGGACCTCTGGTTGGTTAGTATTGCTGTTCTTTTGTGGTTGCAAAACCCTTCAGCTCCTTCAATCCTTTCTCTAATTCCTCAAATGGGGACCACAGTCTCAGTTCAATGGTTGGCTGCGAGCATTCACCTCTGAATTTATCATGCTCTGGCAGAGCCTGTCAGGAGACAGCTATATCAGGCTCCTATCATCATGTACCTCTTAGCATCCCCAATAGAGACTGGGTTTGGTGGTTGTATGTATATTGGATGGATCCCCAGGTGTAGCAGTCTCTGAATGACCATTCCTTCAGTCTCTGCTCCTAACTTTTTCCTTGTATCTCCTACTACGAATATTTTTCTTCCCCCTTTTAAGAAGGACTGAAGCATCCACACTTTGGCCATCCTTCTTCGTAAGCTTAATCTGGTCTATGGATTGTACCTTGAGTAATCTGAGCTTTTGAGCTAATATCCACTTATCAGTGAGTTAATACCATGTACATATTTTTGTGATTGGATTGCCTCACTCAGGATGATATCTTCTAGTTCTATCAATTTGCCTATGAATCTCATGAAGTCATTCTTTTTTATAGCTCTATTGGTTAAATGTACATTTTCTGTATCCATTCCTCTGTTGAGGGACATCTGGGTACTTTCTAGCTCCTGGCTATTATAAACAAGGCTGTTATGAACATAGTGGAACATGTGTCCTTGTTGTATGTTGGAACATCTTTGGGGTATATGATCAGGAGAGGTATAGCTGAGTCTTCAGGTAGTATTATGTCCAATTTTCTGAAGAACCTCCAGACTGATTTCCAGAATGGTTGTACCAGCCTGCAATCCCACCAAAAATGGAGGAATGTTCCTCTTTCTCAACGTCCTTACCAGCATCTGGTGCTAATCTTGACTGTCAATTTTATTTTATCTGGATCTAACAAAAACCCAAATGACTGGGCAGACTGGTGAGGAGTTTTGCTTTTAAAAATTATTATTATTAATTAAAATATTAGAAATGAAAAGACTCACTTATAGTCTGGGTCTTTAAGGTGTGAAAATAAGTCTTTAATTCAAGATCTTTTGCAGTGGGAAGATCCATGTTCAATTTGAACCACACTTTTTTCTGATAGTCTACATTAGGAACATAGAAGAAACCCTCTTTCTTTGTCTACTTGCTGTCATCCTCACTATCAAGCGCTTTCCTAGGATGAAACTATAGTCTTCTTCTTTGGAATTCAAGAGTATACTGACTATCTGAGATATCCAGCTTCTTTGAATATACAACTACTGCATTTGTGGACTTTTATGCCTAGGCAGCCATTGTCATATTAACTGCAACATAGCCTGTTTGAGCTATTCTAGTAACTCTACTAATTTAGAGAAAGATTCCTTCTATAAGTTCTGTTATTCTAAAGAACACTAAATAATAGAGTATGTGTAGTTAAGATTTCAGTTATATTTAGATAATTTGAGTGGTGCTGCTCATTCACTCGGTAAAAGTGTTCAATTTTGAAAGAAATTGCAAAACTTTCAAAGAGGCTTGCCCCTTTTCATTCTGCCCATCAATGAATGATAATTTGTGATATTCCATGACATCTGAAGCATGTGTATTTCACTGTTCTTGATTTGGAACATCTTAGTAGGTAGTGTCAATCATTGTATTAGTGTGACAACACATGATACTGACATCTTTTGATTTGCCTTTTTTCTTCTGTGCTTATTTTTCTGACATGTGTTTACTTGTGTTATGTTAAATTCTGCTTTTCCACCCCAGCATAGCTGTATGTAGTTTGTTCCATACTTGTCAGCTATTTTATACTGTTACTATAATAGGTTTGCCAGTCATTGACACTGAAAAATAACTTGACTCAGAACAAGGTCATGCTGACCACATATCCTGTTATGTTCTGTGTGTTCTGTGGTATGTTAATCTTAAGAAATTCCATACAGCTTTATATAAGATGCATCAAATTAAAGGTCAATTTAAATTATCATGTCTAAAATGGCTTGAGTCAGAGACAAAGAGCAGGCAGCACTTTCTGTACCTCCATATGAGCTCATTGTGGTGTTTATGTTTATTCCTTATAAGCTGAGAGGAAAAAAGATGCTTTTCACCATGGTTTAGTCCATACTTTCAGACCTATGGTCCTGATCAATTAGTTTTATTTTAGGGTATGCATGCAGGAAACCATCACTGTCTGACTAAGACAGATGTTTATTTATTTTGTGGGATGTTTCCTGGATACCAATAGTTCAAGGGTTCTTTATATATCTGAGGCCACAGTTCTTTGCTAATTTCCAAACATGTTGTTTTCAAACACAGTCTCAATCATTTGATTTTACTAATGAAGACTTGTGAGCCAGATGCCAGGATGAAAGACTGTTTCCTCAGACAGGTGCAAAAAGCAACCAGCTGACCTTTTTCCTCATCTCCCATCACAGAAGGCATGCCTACTCTCATGACATCTCAAAAAAATTTTTTTCTAATGAAATGTTCCCCTCTTCTACTTCCTAAGCATTGTTCTCTCTGTATTCCTGACTGCCTCTTACTCTTTATGTTTTTTTTCCTAATAATCCTATATTCACTTCCTGTCAATGGGATGCTTTCTCTGACTCTTAACATATACTTGAATTTATTTAATCCTGTTTATAATATTCAAGCAGAAAGCTCTGGGATTAAAGGTGTATGCTAAGTATGTCACAGCACAAGTAAAAATAGGTTTTTCCAATAAACAACAAAAACTCAGCGTTCACAATATCATCAAATATTCTGCAATGATGATCTTATAGGGCAAGAAAGTAAGGTTAAGCAATGTTAAAAGTGTTTGAAAAATCCATTTGCAAACCTTGTACTTTGTAAGTTAAAAAATTACGAGAAGGGTAACCTGCATATCTGGACAAAGCTGTTCCTAAAAGTTGTGCATTATACAAAAATTGAAGTGCCAAATGGGGATACTTCCTTGAAAGCTGTTTGGGAGAAAGACACCACAATCCCCACCAAATTATAGATCCTTCCCATTTTCTTCTGGTTCCCTGTTCAAATTACCCGAAGCTATTAGTAAAGATATTACATACCTTTGTTGAAAGATACAAAGAAAGCAAGCAGGATCTGAACTAGAAGCTTGCTTTCTGCTGGCCAGGCTTCATTGTCCTGGACCATGCTGTTCAGGCAAGTAAATAAAAGAACCATTAGTCTTACCCTAATGAAAGCCCTACAAAGACCAATAGACTTGGCAAGGTGCATCACTGGAGCAATAGCAGCATGACTGTTATAGGGTAATCAATTGTTCTCTAATTATGTTTGAGATATGATCTATTAGAAGTAATTGATACTGTGTACTAAAAATCAGTCAAAACTTATGTCTCAGGAGGTCTTATACATTAAATTATGGAAGTTTACTAATGTTTGTAGCTAAATTAAACAGTTTCAGGCCAAGTTTAATGGTGCAGGCCTTTAATTACAGCATGGGAAGACAAGGCACGCAAATTTCTGACTTCAAGGCCAGCAAGCTATACATTATTATTTTATGGCCAGCAAGGCTATATAGTAAAATACTTTTTCAGAAATAAACAAAACAAAAATCAAAATAAAATTAAATAAATTGATTTGTTACTAGGCTACCACTTTAACATATGTGTACTCTTGTCAACCTTTATCAGAGATGCTTAACTTTGCAATTATCAGTAGCAAATGTAAAGATTCATGGTTTAATATACTGAGAATAAACAACAATCAAGTTCATAACCATAAGTAAAATATTTATATAACCCCTCTAAATCTCATGTAACATTATGGAAGAAGGAAAGAAAAATGTAACTTCCAGAGACTGGGAGAGGCAGTTATTGTCTTCAAATGCTTCAATGTGTAACTGATAATTTATGATCACTGAATTGGCCATGGATAAACTCTGGAAAAAATAAAATAAAAGGGTATGAATATGAGAAAAGATTTATAGGGGGGAAGCAGGTTGAAAAAGGTAGAAGGGAGAGCAGAGATGATGGGGAATGAAAATAATCAAAATAGATTACATACATGTATGAGGTAATCAAAGAAAAATTTAATAAGACTTCAAAAGGTAATATACATAAAATTATGCTATTTATGACTGATTGAAGCACGTTTACATTCTAACAAAATAAATAGAAACATTATTTTTTCCAAAAGAATTAAATCTTGTTGAATATTTGCTGCTAAAGGCCATAAACCATCAACATTTTTTACATTAATCATATTTTAACTTAACAACCACTAATGCTCACTATAAAAACTGTCATGTTTAGGGCATCTTCAGAAATTGAGAAAAATTCTAACTGAAACTAAGCTAAAATTGGTTCACTATTTTTATTAAATTCATCAGCAATTTTTTTTAAAATCAGGCATTTCCACACTATATAATCCATAGATACATTACCTAAGTAATTTATATGCAGAGTGATGGTGGTGCAAGAATTTTAAGGTATGTTTGTATAGGAACAAACATTGTAATTCATAATACATGCTAGTGTCAAATCTAAGCCAAGTTGTTTCATGTAGCATTCATTGGTTCCTTCTTGTATGATAACATAAACAGTGTAGTGTGTGCATGCCATGGGTTTAGGACCAAGGTCACAGTGAAGCCACAAAATGCACATAATCAAGTGCTGCCAAAAAATATTGGAAGTTATTACAAATTTGATATTTAGCTAAATTTTTTCTCTGTGGATTCCAATGCCTTATGTTACAAATTTTTTATGACCTGCATATTCAGTTACATGATGCTATATAGTATTACAATATACAGTTTAAAAGCTGTTTGTATAAATCAAATAGTGAAGAACCGATATTGATAATAGCAAGGTTTTCTATTTAACAGCATGGCTATCTAATTTTTTCATGTAGTTCTTGGAATTTTTTGTTAGAATTTTGTCCTTTTTATTACATACACATTTAAAAACCTAAACTACATAGAGCAATATAAGGACATGGATAGACAGCCAAGTGATACATGCAGAAGTGAAGAGACTCATAGATACTGGTTTTGTAGTTTCATCCCAGCATTTGGATGAAGGCCAAGAAGAATCTCAATGGGTATACAACCTTTTAATGAAGCCGTATTAGCATAGAGCTTTGCCAGGATTATGGAAGTGAAGCCATTTACTAGGACTGAAGAAAGCATGTGGAAGACTTTCCAGAAATGGTGATGTCTGCCCTATTGTTTAAACTTTGTTTTAAAACATAGAGCACTAGTACCAGATTATTATGTTTGTATCACTAGAATGAAAGGTTCTTACATAATTAACTTCTATAAAGAAATTTACTTTGGCCCATGGTTAAGAAATTCTGGTCTAATGTCAGGTAGACTCTGTATCTGTTGTAGTGAAGGCAGAATGTGTATCATATAAAGGTTACTGTCAAAATAAGCAAACATTTCTGGTATCTAAAATATTTTATTTTTTACATCTCATAACAACATATTTTATTTGATCTCAAATAATAAAAATATAAGATTACAACTGTAAAAAATCCAAGTAAGCATATAAGTGATTATACAAATATTCTAGAAATTTCTTTTTGTATAACATATTTAAGATATCTCACAAGTTATTAAAACATCAGGGAACAGCACCTTGGGTACTGGCTCTGAACCTAGACCCACAATATCCAGAAAAAGCTTGACTCCAAGGTTCTGTAACATGCAATGGATCACAGGTGAGGAGGTTACAGTAAATGCCCCAACATCTTGAGTATCTGGGTCCCCCAGAATCCAGGGACACAGGAAACCCTGCCCAGCCAGTAACATAGGTTCCTTCCAGTCTGACCTAGGGCCCTGAGCAGATATTGGCTGTTGGCTCCACACCCAGTCCTACAACACCCAAGAAAGACTGACTCCCAGAAACTCTGAAATGCCCAGGATCACAGGATCACAGAAAGAACTCGAGTCCCAGGAGATTGGACACAACCAGAAGCACTGGAACTCAGACACACTCAAGATCACAGATGAGACCACTACATCTTTCCCAACACACAATATATCTTAGACCCCCCAACAGAAACCAGGGAAACACAAACCCCTGCACAGCCAAAGGCACAGGATTCTTTCAGCTTGCACATATACCCAGAGCAAATGCAGGGCTCAGGATCCCCACCCACTCCTGCAATACCCTGGGAAAGCTTGATGACCATGAGCTCTGACCAAGTAGGATCTCAGGGGCTTGGACATACCCATTTCAGGATTCCAAAGGCATCTTGACTACCAGGAAAAACCTAGGATGTCAAGATAACAAGACCCCAGAATCACTGGATCTCAAAGACAGATGGACTCAGAGGAGTTCTGAAAAAAAAAATCCAGAATAACAAAAAGTACATGCTCCAAAAGAGACAGCAAAGACAGGTAGCACCAAAGTTAACCAGATGGCAAGTGGCAAGCACAAGTATATAAGCAACAGAAACCAAGGCTCCTTGGCATCATCAGAAGCCAGTTCCCACTAGAGCAAGTCCTGGATACTCCTTCACACTGTTAAAGCAAGACTCAGATTTAAATCACATCTAATGATAATGATAGACAATTTTAAGAAGGGCATATATGACTAACAAAGAAATACATGAGAAATAAAGGTACCACTATTTGCAGATGATATAATAGTCTACATAATCAACCACGAAAATTCTACCAGAGAACTTCTCTAGCTGAAAAACAACTTAAGCATAGTGTCTGGATTTAAATTTTACTAAAATAAATCAGGAGCTTTCTTTTATACAATTGATAAGCAGACTGAAAAAGAAACTAGAGAAACATCTTTCGTCACAATAGCCCCAAATAATACAAAATAACTTGGGGTAGCTCTAACCAAACAAGCGAAAATCTACATGACCATGCCTTCAAAACTTTCAAGAAAGAAAGCAAAGGAGCTCTCAAGAAATGGAGAGAGCTCACATGCTCATGGACTGGCAGAGTTAACATAGTAAAAATGGCCATCCTATCAATGCCAATGTCCATATTCTATGGAATGCCTATCAAAATCCTAATAAAATTCTTCTAAGACATGGAAAAAGAAATTTGAAACTCACTTGGAAAGGAAATTAACCCAGAATAGCAAAAACCATTCTTAGCAATAAAAGAACAGCTAGGGGGAACACCATCCCTGATCTCAGGCTGTACTACAGAGCAATAATGATAAAATCTGCATGGTATTCATACAGAGACAGACACTGTTAATCAATGGAATAGAACTGAAGACCCAGAAATAAAACCGCACACTTATCCACACTAGATCTTTAACAAATAAGGCAAAATTATGCAATGGAAAATAAGAATCTTCAATAAGTCATGCTAATCTAACTGCCTGTCTGTATGTATAAAAATGAGAATAGACCCATATTTGTCATCTTGCACAAAGTTCAAGTCCAAGTGGATCAAGGAGCTCAAAATAAACCAGATACACTGAAACTAATAGAAGAGAAAGTGAGAAAGAGCCTTAAACACATTGGCACATCAGGGAATTCCCAAAACGGAATTCCAACGACTCATACTCTAAGATTAAGAATTGATAAATCAGACCTAATGATACTGGAAAGCTTTGGAAAGGAAAAAGACACAGTCATTAAGACAAATTGCCAACTTGCAGATTGGTAAAACATCTTCCTAAATCCCACATCTGATAGAGGGGCTCATATCCAAAATATATAAAGAACTCAAGACGATAACCAGTAAAAAATAAAACAAGCCAATCAAAAAATAAAGCGCAGAACTTAAACAGAGAATTCACAACAGAGTAATCTCAAATAACTGAAAAGAACCAAACAAATGTTCAAAGTTCAAAGTTCAATGTTCAAAGAAGAAACACAAAAATTACTTTAAAACATTACAGGAAAACATAAACAAACAGGTGAAGGAATTGAACAAAACCATCCAGGATCTAAACATTGAAATAGACATGAGAAAGCCAGTCACCATGAGTGCCTGAGAGCAGAGGTAAGACCAACTTTTCTACTCCAAGTGATCTGCCTGGTGGACTCAGGACAGACAAAGGCAGAAGTCCTCCGGGACCTGATCTGATCCCACCCCACAGCTGCCTGATCCCAAATCCCATGGTAGAGAGAGCTAAACATCTAAAGGTACAGACAATCCTGAGACCACAGGACAGACTGTCAGCTCTGCCCCCATTTGCCCACATCCCAGGCCCAAGAGGAAACTGCACAGTTCCTTTGGACACAGGAATATAGGCACAGTCAGCTACAAAAACCCATGCTCCAGGTCTGTGCCCAGAACTAAACTGAACCAGTCAAACAGCTCCCTGCATCCAATTCCATGGGGTAGAGAACTGGACACTCAGAAGAGCAGACACTTCTGAGAAATCAGAGGAGACTACTCTCTGCCAACATTCCCCACATAAGAGGAAAAAACCTAGTGCCATCTGTGTCCTCTGGGCACAGGGACATAGGAGGAGTCGGGGCAAGACATTGCTAGCTCCTGCCCTTGCCTAGACCTGAAAACCAGCCACCAGGAGTGACTACAGTCCTGATAGCCAAACACTCTGTTCCCAGAACCAGCTGGAAGAAAAGGGGAAAGCATGTCTACAGGAGTGCTGCCACACAAGCCTACAGGAGGTTCAAACCACTGTCAGAAAAAGCAAGACAAATTAATGCTAGAGACAACCTGATGGCAAGAGGTAAGTGCAGAAACCCAAGCAACAGAAACCAAGATTACTTGGCATCATCAGATCCAGTTTTCCCACAAAAACAAATACTGGATATCCCAACACAATGGAAAACCAAGAGTTAGATTTAAAATCACAATTATCACAATCATAGAGATCTTTTTTGAAAAAATATTAGATATATATCTTTATTACATTTCAAAAGCGTTATTCCCCTTCATGTTTTTCTGTTCTGGGCTTTCCCATTCCTCACCACCCTCCCAATATGGGTAATTCCCTATGCATCCCCTTGTTGCTCCCCCTTATCTCCTGCTGTTGGTGGTCCAACCTTGCTTGGGACGGGGTTTCCCTTCCACTGGTGCCCCAAGGGGCTATTCTCTGCTACTTATGGAGTAGGGGCATGGGTTGATCCATGTATAGCACTTTCCTAGTGGTTTAATCCCTGGAAGCTCTGTGGATTTGGATGGCATTGTTGTTTTATGCTGTTAAGAGCACCCTTCCCTCTTTCAATACTTTCACTATAATTCCCCCAAGGGGTCCTATTCTCAGTTCGGTGGTGGTTTGCTGCGGCATTGACCTCTGTATTGGACATGCTCTGGATGTGTCTCTCAGGGGAGATCTATATCCGGTCCCTTTCAGAATGCATTTCTTAGCTTCATCAACCTTACCTAGTTTTGGTGGCTCTATAAATATGGGCCACATGTGGGTCAGGCTCTGAGTGGCAATTCCTTGAGTCATTACTCTAAGCTTTGCTTCTATATACCCTCCTATGGATATTTTTTCCCATTTTAAGAAGGAGTGGGAGCATCTTAATTTTGGTCATCCTTCTTCTTGATATTCCTTTGGTCTGTGGATTGCATCTTGGATAATTCAAGCTTTTTGGCTAATATCTGCTTATCAATGAGTGCATACCAAGTGTGTTTTTCTGTGATTGAGTAACCTCACTCAGGATGATATTTTCTAGTTCATTCCATTTGCCTATGAATTTCATGAAGTCATTGTTAAGAAGGACATAAATAAATATATTAAGGAACTACAAGACAACACAAGTAAACAAGTAGAAACCCATGAAGAGGAAACACAAAAAATCCCTTAAAGAATTACAGAAAAACAGAAACGAACAGAATGAATTGAAAAACAAACTACTCTTATACAAAACCACGCAAAACCCCACAACAAAGAGAACTTAAGACCAATTTCCCTCATGAATATTGACACAAAAATATGCAAAGTGGCTAGGTATAAAATTAACTGAAACAAATCAATAGCCTTCCTCTGTTCAAAGGATAAACAGACTGAGAAAGAAATTAGGGAAATGATATCCTTCATAATAGTCCCAAATAATATAAAACACCTTGCCATGACTTTAATCAAGCAAGAGAAAAATCTGTATGAGAAGAACTTTAAATCTGTGAAGAAAGAAATTGAAGAAGATCTCAGAAGATGGAAAGACTTTCAATTCTCATGGATTGGCAGGACTAATATAGTAAAAATGGCCATTTTGTCAAACACAATCAGCAAATTCAAAACAATCACCATCAAAATTACAACTCAATTTTTCATAGAGATAGAAAGAGCAATTTGCAAATTCATTTGGAATAACAAAAAACTCAGGATAGCAAAAACAATACTCAACAATAAAAGAACTGGGAAACACCATCCCTGACATCAAGCAGTATTACAGAGCAATTGTGTTAAAAACTGTATGGTATTGTTATAGAGACAAGAAGATAGATCAGTGAAATAGAATTGAGGACCCAGAATAAACCCTCACACCTGTGGTCACTTGATCTTTGGCAAAGGAGCTAAAACCATCCAATGGAAAAAAGATAGCATTTTCAACAAATGGTGCTGGTTCAACTAGAGGTCAGCATGTAGAAAAATGCAAATTGATCCATTCTCATCATCCTGTACAAATTTTAAGTCCAAGTGCATCAAGAATCTCCACATCAAACCAGATACACTCAAACTAATAGAAGAAAAAGTGGGGAAGAGTCTCGCACGGCTACTGGAAAATATTTCCTGAACAGAATATCAATGGCTTATGCTCTAAGATGAAGAATAGACAAATTGGATATCATAAAACTGCAAAATTTCTGTAAGGCAAAGTACACTTTCATTAGGACAAAATGGCAACCAACATATTGGGTAAAGTTCTTTACCAATCCTAAATCAGATCGAGGGCTGATATCCAAAATATACAAAGAACTCAAGAAGTTGACTCTAGAGAGCCAAATAACCCTATTAAAAATGGGGCAGAGAGCTAAACAAAGAATTTACAGCTGAGACCTCAAATGTCGTAGAAGTACTTAAAAAAATGTTCAAACTCCTTAGTCATCAGGGAAATGCAAATCAAAACAACCCTGAGAATCTATCCCACACCAGTTAGAATGACTAAGATAAAAAACTCAGGTGCCAGCAGATGAGGGCAAGGATAGGAAGAAAGAGGAACACTCCTCCACTGTTGGTGGGATTGTAAACTGGTATAACCACTCTAGAAATCAATCTGGATGTTCCTCAGCAAACTGGACATTCCACTACCTGAGGACCCAGCTACAACCTCTCCTGGGCATATATCCAAATGGTGCTCTGACACACAACAAAGAAACATTCTCCACTGTGTTCAGAGCAGCCTTATTTATAATAGTCAAAAGCTGGAAAGAACTCAGATGCCTTTCAACAGAGAAATGGATTCAGAAATGTGGTACATCTATATAATCTACTCAGCAACCAAAAACAATGACTTCATGAAATTCACAGGCAAATGGATGGAACAAGAAAATATCATCCTGAGGGAGGTAATGTAATCGGAGAAAAACATACATGTTTTTCTTATTGATATGTGGATATTAGCCCAAAAGCTGGAATTACCCAAGATGTGATCCACAGATCACAGGAAGGTCAAGAAGAAGGATGACCAAAATGTGGATGCTTCCATTCCTTCTTAAAATGGGGATCAAAAATATCCATTGGAAGGGTTAGGGAGGAAAAATTTAGAGCACAGACTGAGGAGCAGCCATTCATACCCTGATGCCCCACATGTGGTATATATATATATATATATATATATATATATATATATATATATATATATATATATGTATATATATAATCTCCACTAAAACTAGATAAGATTGAATTGCATGCTGACAGGAAACAGATATAGATCTCTCCTGAGAAACACAACCAGAGTACGTCAAACACAGAGTTGAATACTAGTAGCAAACAACTGAACTGAGAACAGTTCTTTTGGGGGAATTAGAAAAAGGTTTGAAAGAGCTAAAGGGGCTGGCAATCCCATAAGAACAACAATGCCACATAATAGTCAAATTACTAAATGCACAAAACCAAAAAAGAATATAAAAAATAATAAAGGAAAAAGGTCATGTAACATATAAAAGCAGACCTAAAGAAATAAATCAGACTTCTCACCACAGATTTTTGAAAGCCAAAAGATACTGAAGAGAGTCATACAGACCCTAAGAGAATACAAATGCCAGGCCAGGCTACTATATCCTGCAAAACTCTCAATTAACATAGATGGAGAAACTAAGACATTCAGTGACAAAACCAAATTTACACAATATATTTTCACAAATATAGCTCTAAAAGGGAAAATAGATGGAAATCTCCAACACAAGGAGTGAAACTACACCCAGAAAAAAGCATGAACGTAATATAATTTCAATTAACATAAAAGAAGATACTACACAAGTGTAATTTCACCTCTACGAACAAAACTAACAGGAAACAACAATCACTATTGTTTAATATCTCTTAACATCACTTGACTCAATTCTCCAATAAAAAGACATAGACTAACAGGCTGGATACATAACAAGGACCCAGCATTTTGCTTTATACAGGAAACACACTTCACTGACAAAGATAGAAGCTACCTCATAGTAAAAGGCTGGAAATCAATTTTCCAAGAAAATGGTCCCAGGAGAAAGCTGGATTAGTGATTCTAATATTGAATTAAATTGACTTTCAATAAAAACATATCAAAAAAGACAAGGAGGACATTCATATTCATCAAAGAAAAAATTCACGAAGATGAAATATCAGTCAAGAAAATCTATGCTCAAAATGCAATGGCACCTATATTCATAAAAGATTCTTTCCTAAAGCTCAAAGCACACATTCCACCTCAAACAATAATAGTTGGAAACTTCAAGATCCCACTCCCATCAATGGACAGATCATGGAAACAGAAACTAAAGGGAGACATACAGAAACTTACAGATATTATGAACCTCATGCATTTAACAGATGTCTATTGAAAATTTCATGCTAAAAGAAAAGAATATACCTTCTTCTCGGCACTTCCTGGTACTTTCTCCAAAATTGACCATATAATCGGTCATAAATCAGGCTTCAAGAGATACAAGAAGATTGAAATAATCCCATGCATCCAGATCATCACAGACTAAGGCTGGTATTCAATAATAGGAACGACTACAGAAACTGACATACACATGGAAGTTGAACAACACTCTACTCGATAATAACTTGTCAAGGAAAAATAAAGAAATAAAAGACTTTGTAGAATTTAATGGAAATGAAGGCAAAACATACCTAAAGTTATGGGCTAAAATTAAAGCAGTGCTAAAAGTAAAACTCATAGCAAGGAGTGACTCCAACAAGAATCCAGAGAGAGCATATACTAGCAGCTTGACATCACACCTAAAAGCACTAGAACAAAAAGAAGCAAATACAACCAAGTGGAGCACAGGGCAGGAAATAATCAAACTCAGGGCTGAAATCAGCTAAATAGAAACAAAAAGAACTATACAAAGAATCAACAAAACCAGAACCTTTATTTTTTGAGGAAATCAACAAGATAAATAAACTCATAACCAGACTAACTAGAAGTCACAGAGAGAGTATCCAAATTATCAATATCAGAAAGGAAAATGAAGACATAGCAAGAGAAACTGGAGAAATTAAAAAAAAATCAGATCCTACTAAAAAGACCAATATTCAACACAACTGAAAACAATCTGGATAAAATAGACAATTTTCTGGACCAGGTCAAGTTTAATCAGGATCAGATACACCATCTAAACAGTCCCATAACTCTTAAAGAAATAGAAAAAGTCATTAAGAGCCTCCAACCAAAAAAAGTCCAGGACCAGATGGTTTTAGTGCAGAATTCTAACAAATTTCATAGAAGACCTAGTACCAGTACTGTACTAACAATATTACAAAATAGAAACTGAAAGAATACTACCAAATTCCATCTATGAACACAATTATGCTTATACCAAATCACACAAAGATTCACCAAAGAAAGAGAACATCTTTTTTCAAATGAATATCAATGAAAAAATACCAATGTAGTTCTTGCAAAGTGAATACAAGAAAACATCAAAATGATCATTCACCATCATTAAGTAGGCTCCCTCCCAAGGATATAGGGATAGTTCAATAAAACAAAATCCATCAATGTAATCCACTATATAAAGAAACTCAAAGAAAAAAAAACACATGGCCATCTTTAAAGATGCTAAGAAAGCATTTGTCAAAATTAAACATCCTTTTATGATAAAAGACTTGGAAATGTTAGGAATTGAAGACCCATACCTAACCATGGTAAAAACAATATACAGAAAAAAAAGTAGTCAACATCAAACTTAGAAGAGAGAAACTTGAAATAATCCTACTAAATCAGGGACTAAACAAGGCTGTCCACTCTTTCCCTAGCTATTCAATATAGTACTTAAAGTCTTAACCAGAGCAATCAGACAAGAAAAGCAGGTCAAAAGTGTAGAGGGTCATTACTATCTTCAATGATTATGCCATACTAGATGGCGCAAAAAATTTCCACTAGAGAACTCCTAAACGCGTGGAAGGCCAGGTCAGTAAAGATGGCGCTTAGCCCTTTACTCAAACAAATCAGTAGCCTTTGTCTACCCTATGGGAGATTATAGTGTGAGCAAGTTTAGAAGTGCCTTCATGCCAAATAAATGGTCTTTGCTCCATTTCAGGGCATACCTGATGAGGTCATGAGTAAGAACCAATCAGGTGAAAAGTGCTGATAACGGGGATAATAGAGTACTCATGGATTGTCAAGCGGGCTTCCACCATGAGAGAGGAATAGACAGAAAAAAGTCACTCATAGTAAGAATTTCTATGTCTCAGCTCAATTCTTGCATAGGGAAGAAGGAGCGTGGGACATTTGTGAAGAAACCCTGATAAAAACATAGTGCCACGGGAATCCTCCACAATGGAAGAAATTCAGAGCTCCTGAGTGGGTAAGATGTTGAGAGACCATGCTGGCTAGCCTTGATCCGCTCCAACTCAGCTTTTGCTAAGACGCGGCAGGTGCCTGGCCTTTTAGTTTCTGATGGCAACCCTCGGGCTTTTCTATTGACCTTGAGTTTCTAGCTATCCGCCAAAATGCGCCAGAGGTTGCATGGGAACTGCCTAGGTAAAAAACAAAGCGGAGAGCGTTGGAGCAAGAAAAGATGGTCAGAAACAGGGGTAGTGAAAAGTTGCAACGAGAAAAGGAAACTGGGGATCTCAAGTAGCAGTCCCTCCAATTGGAGGTGAGAAGTTGGGAAAAGAATGTCCAGGGGGAGAGAATAAAAGGAGTGTAAAAGGAACACAGTATTTTGGGAGAAAAACTTTGTCTTGTGCTTATAAAGGTATAATTAAGCTAAAGCGATTTGCGGCTCTCGGGGACGCTGTAAAGGGTCTCCAAGGAGGGCTTGAACGACAGCTTTACAGAGTCATGCTGATCAGATTTGATCTGGAGAGGCAGACCGCCTGAAAATTTATTCAGGAGAATCAAACAAAGGACATCTCGGTGCCCGTAGCACAGCCTGATGGAGTTTATGTAATTGGGTTGTGAGTAAAAAAATATTCAGGGCTGTGTTTCCACTTCCATACCATTGGCAAATGTCGGTTGTGCGCTCAGATAATATATCTTTTTAGTATCTTACATGAATTGGGTTTCAGGAATCCTGTTCCAGGACTAGTCCAGGAATGGAGACAATCCATCGCCTATATCAAACTCCCGAAGGTAGGATAGTCACCGTGAACACCATCTGGTTTTTTTCCTCTCTTGTCTATTGTTTGTCTCTGGTGCACCAAGGATGTCCCGTGTCTGTCAGTTTATGTCTGTGATTTTTGTTCTCGTTGTTTAAATGTTTTATGTTTCATGTTCAAAAGAAAAATGGTAAAACCTTATCTGCGGTCGCATACCCTTGATTTTGACTTTTTTTAACTCGTTAAAAAAAAGGAACAAATGAATAAAAAGGTTTCAATCAGGTCTTTAAAGCCCTGTGCCTAGAGCCAGGGAGTCTAGATTAGCTGAGGAGCTGCTTGGGGAAGCTGGCTGAAAAGGCTGATCTTAAAGGTGCTAACAGCTTCTCAGGCTTTTGGTAACAAGAGTTGATAGCTGTTTCTCTTAGAAAAATCCCTGACTGGTTAATTGACTCAACAGGTGACAAGGTGCATCTCTTAAAATCATAGTTAAAAAGGTAAAAATGGTGTTTGGTATATATATTAAGATATGTGTAGCCACTTCAATTTGTTTCTCATTGGTTTTAAATGTATAAATATGCTCTGCTTGCCTTGGTTGTGGACTATTGGCTTTCAAGGTTATTGGATATGGTTAAAAGGTAACATTGACAACAGAAAGTTGGCTTAAAACTATAATTTAGATGAAGTAATTCTAGACAACACGTGACATGGGCCACCCTAGTGAGACAGGTCTAAATTGAGGTAATATTTTATAGAATTCTTATGCTAGAAACCAGGACTTAAAAAAGAATTTAGGACATTGTCTCGAAAAGGTATTGGAGCTGCCGAGCCATTGTTTGCTCAAATGTGGGAATTGATAGTCAAACTTTTAACAATAGATAGACTTTGTGGTGTTTTGGGGTGACTAGATTGTTGTTGAGGTTGAGTTTGCTTTCCAAAGGTGTGGCTTGCCCTGAAGTTATCTGTATTCTAATGCTAATTTCCACTGTTGGAGAAAGATGCCTAGTCATGGTTAAGAGCTCAGGTGACCAGGTGGTGGTCCAATTAAAGGAGAATTTAAGATTGTGATTAAGGATCACAGGTTACATTGACTAACTCAAATTTATTTATAATTGAAGAAAAAATCAAACAGGTAGAGATTGTAGAAATTGTTACAAGATTTATAAAGGATTGATGAGGTTTTAGAACTTATGAGAACATTACAGCTTGTTTGCTTACTCCAACTGCCATTTCAAGATAGATTTAGAGGATTGTTTTTATGCAGTTTGTTTACATCCTGGCGATTGTGAGTTTTATTTTGTGAGCTTGCTTAATTTTAGAGAGCCCATAGAGTGATATCATTAAAAGGGTGGCTAATAGCCTTATATTATGTAATTTTGTTGCTTCTTCAATGCCAAGGGCTAGAACTTTGAATCTTTCAGTGTATATGGAAATTTTACTACAAACATTTGCTCTCAAAATGAGTTTAATATTTGGGAGTAGCTGTTGCACTACTCAGAAAAGAATATTTGAAACTAATTTTAGCTACTAAGATATATGTTAATTGGCTAAGTAATTTCACCTTACCAGAGGACTGCAGGTCTTTGTTATGCACATTGGAGATAAAACTTCAGCTGTGTTAATGCAGAATTGTAGGCTAGAGTCATGGAAGTATTTTAAAAAAGAAACCAGGTGAAATATATCTTAGTCCAAACAGCAATTTAATTGGTTATTACAAAATATTGATATTTTGGCCTATTACATATACAAATTTCAGGTAAAATTGATAACTTTACTCCCTTGCATGCTTTTGTATTTACTGTAAATTTGTGCATGCAACCCATAGAAAATGCGCCCACTGTTTTTTAAATGTTAAAATCAAGCTTTCAATTCATATACTGATAGCCAAAGGTGTGGCTTGTGGTTTTACAATTGATTAAAAAAAAGTTTTCCTTTTTAGATACTACTAGCCCTCAAATTTTACAATTACTTAATGCTTTATTAGAGTGCAGGTTTTCTACTTGAAATCAGTGAGGATTCCAGTGTAAATTGTCTGACAACTCACTGTCCTTTCAGTGCTCTGGCTCAGAGAACTAAACAAAAACCATAGACCCAGCTCTTTGAAAATGATAAATGGAGTTGATACACACCCTCACGAAAAAAGGAAGACTCCCTTGCTTACTTTTCAACGCCCAGCCTCACCCTGCCAACTCAGATTTCTAAATAAGGCTAAATCTGGACCTTGTTTACAGGATTTGACATTTCTAATTAATGCTTATGTTTAGGTAAATAAAGTTTGTAAGGTGCGGGAGAGATGGCTTAGTGGTTAAGAGCACTAAATACGGTTCCTTTATAGGACATTTAAGAACTCAAACTGATTGCCTAGACTCCTTTAACTAGGGAGGACAGATACCACACAGATTAGGCCCACATAAGAAAAATTAGTAAAAAAATCTCACCTTTAAAAAATCTCATTCTTTATATATCCAAAAAACAATAATGTTGGAAACAATAATTTGGTATGCAAGTCAAATTATAAAATTATGCTCAGTGTCCCTCAATTTAATCCTTGAGGACTTATCTTAATAAACAATATTTTAACAATTTTAATAAATAAAAGGGGGAGTTACCCCGAATGCTAATAATACTCCTTTATTTCAATTTTAAAATTTGATGCCAAAGTTTATGGCACCTACAACTAGGCACCCTACAACTAGGCATATCCTGCCTAGGTGAAATAGAGAGATCCACATATTGACATGATCCTGTCCAGATATTTTATATGGGGGAAGAGGGAATGTTTGTGTTTTTTCTACAGGATGCTACAAGAGTGTGCCAGCTGCCTGGGTGGTTGCTGAGACTTGCTGATCCTGGTTACATGAAGATTCAGCTCGTGGTTAGGGTCCCTAGAGTCATTCCTCTGCCCTGAAAGGAAGGCGGAAGATCCCCTTCACCTTTTTGTCATCACAGAAATCTTGCCATTGCTGCAGTCAGTGTTACTGGGCTATGTGTGTTCCCGTCCCACTGTGGCCCACGCTCAGACTCTGTACACTGCTGCTTGCTGATTCCAGCTGTTACCCTGTCCCTTCATTTCCTGGTGACTCTTGCTGCCTTAACTGGTAACTGGTGTTGCCATTTTACAGACCGTAGCTTCCACAGAAAGCCACCTGTGTAAAGCTACAATGACTGAGAACTCTGTCCTGGTCATACAGATCTCAGAAATTGGTTCCATTGTCTGCTGGTTGTTCCAGAGAAAATGACTGATCCTGAACTGTCCTGAAAAGACCTTGACACTTTCGCTGCTATTGTAGCCAAGACACGCTGCAGACATTGTGTCTGCAGTGTCTGAGTTATCCTCCCTATTGTTAGACAAGTACAATGGGTGAACTTTCTGGAGTAGTTACAACAATTGAAATTCTAAATTTCATTATAGGAGTGGCTTGACCATGGCCCTTGGTGACAACAGCTGAGGAGGACCAAATGAGGTGCCCACTACTTATCGGGAGTGGCTCAGTTTGATGCAGCCCTATGCTGTGGATCAGTATTCATACCATGGTTGGTTTCAAACTCAGATCTCAACAGTATGTGACAGGCCGTTATTCACTCAAGCATGGCCATTGTACAAAGGGCCTCCCCTGGAATTTGGTTATCTTGCTCAGGACTTACTCTGTATCTGAGTTCCCTGCTCCTGCACCCCAAGGACCTGTGGGGTCCATTTGCACTGGGAGGAGAGGGTCTCTCTCTGTATTCTGAGTTCTCTGCTCTTGCACCCCATAGATCTGTGGATCATTGCACTGGGATTGAGAGAGAGACTCAGTGATTTTTGATCAGGCCCCCCTGCACATCGCTGAGGTTTCCCTCATTGCACGCGATGGGGTGATCATGACTGCTATAAAATTATATATATTAAAGGTGAGATGTGAGGGCGCACAACATTCGGGCCACCACTAGATGGCGCTGGCTTCCACTGCGCCCCCACGTGGAAGGCCAGGTCAGTCAAGATGGCGCTAGCCTTTACTGCATAAGCCGCTCCCTATGGGGAGATTATTCTGTGTCTTGATGTGCTAGAGTGCCTTCATGCCAGGTCTTTGCCCATTTCGGGCTGCACCTGATGAGGTCATGAGTAAGCAACCAATCAGGTGTGGGTGTACCACGGGGGATAAATAGAGAGTAAGCCATAAAGCGGGCTTCCACCATGAGAGGAATAGACAGAAATAAAGTCACTCATAGTAAGAATTTCTATGTCTCGCGTGCTTCTTGCCGGCGGGAAGTCGTGCGTGGGACACAAAAGAATACAATTTTGAACGGAAGAAATGAAAATATCACTATCTGCAGATGATATGATAGTATACTTAGTGACCCCAAAATTTCTACTAGAGCATCCCTAAACCTAATAAACAACTTCAGCAAAATGACTGGGTATAAAATTAATTCAAACTAATCAGCAGCTTTCCTCTACTCAAAGGATAAACAGACTGAGAAAGAAATAATGGAAAAATCGACTTTGACAATAGTCACAAATAATATAAAATACCTTGGTGTGACTCTAACCAACCATGTGAAAAATCTGTATGACAATAACTTCAAGTCTCTGAAGAAAGAAATTGAGAAAGATCTCCAATGATGGAAAGATGTCCAATGATAATGAATTGGCAATATTAATATTGGAAAAGTGACCTTTTTCCATATGCAATAAACAGATTCAATGGAATCCCCCTCAAAAATCCATCTCAATTCTTTATAGAGTTAGAAAGAGCAATTTGCAAATTCATTTGGAATACCAAAACACCCAGGATAGTCAAAACTATCTTCAACAATAAATGAACTTCTGTGTGAATCACCATCCTTGAACTCAAGCTGTTATACAGAGCGATCATGATAAGAACTGTATGGTGTTGGTACACAGACAGGCAGGGAGATCAATGGAATAGAATTGAAGAGCCAGAAATGAACCCTCACACCTAGGGTCACTTGATCTTTGGCAAAGGAGTTAAAACCATCTAGTGGGAAAAAATAAAGTATTTTCAAGAAATGGTGCTGCTTTAACTGGTGGTAGGAATATAAGTAAAATGTAAATCGATCACTTCTTATTGCCATGTACAAAGCTAAAGTCCAAATGAATCAAGGACATCTACATAAAACCAGGTACACTCCAACTAATAGAACAGAAAGTGTATTGAACACATGGTCACTGGGGAAAATTTCCTGAACAAAACACCAGTGTCTTAGGCTCTAAGATCAAGAGTCGACAAATGGAACCTCATAAAACTGTAAAGCTTCTGTAAGGCAAAGGACACTGTCATTACGACCAAGTGACAAACAAGAGACTGAGAAAAGATCTTTACCAATCCTATATCTGATAGAGAGCTAACATACAACATATACAAAACACTCAAGAAGTTAGATTCCAGAGAATCAAATAGCCCTAGTAAAGTGGGGTATAGTACAAAACAAACAAATATCAACTGAAGAATAGCAAATGGCTGAGAAGCACCTAAAGAAATGTTCAGAATACTTAGGAATCAGGGAAATGCAAATCAAAACATCCCTGAGATACCAGTTCATGCCAGTATGAAGGGCTAAGACCAAAACTCAGGTGACAGTAGATGCTGGTGAAGATGTGAATAAAGAGGAACAGTTCTCTGTTGCTGGTGGGATTCCAAGCTGGTATAACCACTCTGGAAATCAATCTGGATTTCCCTCAGAAAATTGGACATAGTACTACCTGAGGAACCAGCTATACCACTGGGATAATATACACTTAAACATGATCTAACATATAACAAGGACACATGCTTTACTATGTTCATAGCAGCCTTATTTATAATAGGCAGAAGCTGGAAAGAACCCAGGTGTCCTTTAACAGAGGAATGGATACAGAAAAATGTGGTACACTTGCACAGTGGAGTACTACTCAGTTATTAAAAAAAATGACTTCATGAAATATGTAGGCAAATGGATGGAGCTAGAAAATGTCATCCTCAGTGAGGTAACCCAATCATGAAATTCATATGTAGTGTGCACTCACTGATGAGTGGATATTAGTCCAAAAGCACAGATTACCCAAGATTCAATCCACCAACCAAATGAAACTCAAGAAGAAGGATGACCAAAGTGTGGATGCTTCAGTCCTCCTTGGAAGGGGGAACAAAAATATGGAGGATATGGAGACAAAGTTTGGAGCAGAGACTGAAAGAATGGCCACTTAAAGCCTGCCCCACCGGGATACATTATACATATATATGTATCCCTGTTTGAGGATCTAGAGAAAGGATTGAAGGAGCTGAAGGGTTTTGCAACCACATGAAAACAACAATACCAACCAACCAGAGCCCCTAGTGGTTAAATCACCATCCAAACAGTCCACATAGAAAGAACCATGTCTCCAGCTGCACATATAACAGAGGATGAGCATGTAGGGCATCACTGGGAGGAGAAGCCCTTGGTCCTGCCAAAGCTGGACTCCCCGGTGTAGTGGAATATCAGGACAAGGAAGAAGGAAGGGTTTGGAGGATGGTTTGGAGAACACCTTCATAGAACAAGGTTAGGGAGTTTATAGAATGGAAACCAGAAAAGTGATAGCATTTGAAATGTGAATAAATAAAAAAAATCCAATGAAAATGTTAAAAAATATAACAGCACACCTCAGACCTCTAAAACAACAAAACACAATCCATCCAAGAGGAATAGATGGTAGTAAATAGTCAAACTCATGACTGAAATCAACCAAATAGAAACAAAGAGAACAATACAAAGAATCAGCAAAATGAAAACTGGATTTTGAGAGAATCAACAAGATAGATAAACCCCTAGGCAACTTTACTAAAGGGCCCAGAGGCAGCATGTGAATTAACAAAATCACAAATGAAGAGGGAGACATAACAACAAAATTGGATGAAATTTAAAAAATCATCAGTTCCTATTAAAAAAAATCCTATACCCAATGAAACTGGAAAAGCTTGATTAAATGGTTAATTTCTAGACTGATACAACATACCAAAGTTAAACCAAGAGCAGGTAAACTTTCTAAACTGGCCTGTATCCCATAAGATATCAAAGAAGTCATTAAAAACCTCCCAACCAAACCAAACTAAACCAAAACAAACAAACAAACAAACAAAAAAACACAAACAAAAAAAAAAAGAAAAGAAAGAAAAGAAGCCCAGAACCAGATGGATTTAGCTCAGAATTTTACCAGTCCTCAAAGATAACTATGCATTATTAAAGACTTGGAGATATAGAGATGCAAAGCAAATACCTAAACATAATAAAGGTACCATGTAGCAACCAATAGCCAATGTCAACTTAAATGGAGAGAAAGTTAAAACAATGCCAGTAAGTTCAGCAATAAAACATAACTGTCTACCTTCTATCTATTCAACACAGTATTTACAGTTTTATTTGCAACAATAATACAATTAACGGAGATCAAAGAATGTAAATAGGAATGGAAGAAGTTTAAGTATTGCTATTCACAGATTATATAATTACATACGTAAGTGACTCCAATAATTCTACCAAGGAACATTTATAGCTGATAAATACTTTTAGCTTCGGCTGAATGCCTGGATATAAAAGTAACTCAAAACAAAACAAAATAAAAGGAACAAAAATCCCCAAGTCAGTAGCCATTGTATATACAAATGATAAAACAGACTAAGAAAGAAACTATAGAAGCAAGACTGTTCACAATAGCACCAAACAATATAAAATACTTTGGTGTAACTCTATCCAAGTAAGTGAAAAGACATGTATGAAAAGAACTGCAAGTCTTTGAAGAGAAAAATAAAAGAAAGTATCAGAAGATGGAAAAGTTTTCTATGTTAATAGATGAGTAGGATTAAAATATATAATGATCTTCTTACTAAAAGCAACCCAGCCCTTGATCAAATGATACTTAACTTCATTTGGGGGACTAAGATAAAAACAAAGGTATCACAAACAATCCTGCATGATAAAAGAACTTCTAGAGGTATTGCCACCCCTGATTACAAGATGTACTATAGAGCAATAGGAATAACAACCACATGGTGTTGGCATAAAACAAACAAGTTTTATGACTAAACTAAAATAATCATGGGTGGCAGAGGGAGAGAAGAAACAAAGTGGGAGAGAGGAGGGAGAGGGAAGTGGGGGGAGAATGAAGTATAGTGTAGGTAGGAGAGAAGCCTAGAGATCAGGAGAATTTATAAGAATATGCAGCTAAGGGGATCAGGGTTCAGGCATAACCTCTAGAAAATACTATAGACCAGTGATCTGAGAGGTTCCAAGGACTCAAGAGAGATGGTCTTAACCAAAATGCCAAAAAATGTGGAATGTAACCCGAAGAAACCATCTCTAATATATAGACAGGACCGCAAGTTGAGGGATGGGGGTCACCAAACTACCTTCCAAAATATGATCCAGCATTGTTCTTATGTAAAGAAAATGCAAGGACAGAAATGGTTCAGAGATCGAAGGAAAGACCATCCCATCGAGTGGTCAGCCAAAGTTAGAATCCATCACATGGGCAGGCACAAATCCCTAACACTATTACTGCTCTTATGTTTTGCTTGTAGAGAGGAGCCTAGCATGGCTCTCCTATGATAGGTTCTTCCTGCAGCTGACTGAGACAAATTTACAGCTAAGCATTAGACTGAGGTCAGAGACCCCTATAGAAAAGTTAGGGGAAGGATTAAAGGAGCCCAAGGAATGGCAACCCTATAGGAGGACCAATAGTATCAACTAACATGGACCACTAGGAACTTTCAGAGACTAAGCCACAAACAAAATATGATACATGGGTTAGTTTTTGGTTCCAGGCACATATGTAGCAGAGGAATGCCTTGTATGGCCTCAGTGGAAGAAGATGCACCTAATCGTGTAAGACTTGAAGCCCCAGTGAAGAGGAATGTGGGGGTGTGGCAGGGTGTGAATTTTGGGTAGGGTTCGGAGTAGCACCCTTTCAGAGGCTGGGAGGGGGATTAAATGAATAAATCTTGGAGGGGGGTTAGGGGTGGGGCAACATTTGGAATGTAAGTAAATAAAAAAAGTAAATTAAATAAATGAAAAAAGTCAGGTATCCAAGCAATCAAAAGGAATCTCTGCATCTTCAAATTTCAAACTAATTTAATTCAATCAATATTCTTTTAGCTTTGAGTAGAGAACAACAACAGAACATTCTCTGACCAAGCAGTTGCCCTTCTTCTTTCTGAACATATCCACAGTTCTCATTCTGTGTTGCTTCTCTCCAATCCGTACAATAAATATAGTCAGAAAACAATAGAAAAAGGATTTAGAAAGCAATTCTGTCTGGTATTCTGTATGGAAGCCATCATTTTCTTCTGACGCATTTAGAAGAGTAAATGCACTTCAATCTTAGTATTAAAATCAGTGCTAGCTTTCACTACTCACACTCAATCTGAAGGTACTGCTCAGGAAGAATGGCTTATAAGAAATGGTTAGTATTTGTCATGTTAGCAGTACACAACACTGTTGCAATGGCTAAGAATGATAATCTTTCTAATATATTTAATATCCAATTCACACCTGCCCTTCCTTAGTCATAAAGGAAATCATGTTATCACAGTTTTGGTTTTTTGTGATATGACTTTTGATACCATTTTTCTTTCTCATTTAACAACTACCATTAGATACAATAGATGAATTTTACAAACTGCATCCTTGATTTGTACAACATATATGATAAACTAAATTTACAACTTACTTTATAATAAAAGGATAGTGAAACAAGCAAACAAATTTATTTCAAGGAGAGCAGGCTATGTTCTTTTGAACTTTTGAAAAAGCTATTTATGATTGGAAACCAAAATAAAAACAATTTCATACCAAATAGAAATGCAAGGTCCTGTTAGCAAGTACTAGTTATCAGCAATAGTGACTGGGTTTGGTGGCTGCATATGGAATGGATCCCCAGGTGAGGAAGTCTCTAGATGAACTTTTCTTTAGTTCCTGCTCCAATCTTTTCCCCTGTATTTCTTTCAGTGAATATTTTGATCTCCCTTCTAAAAAGGAGTGAAGCGTCCACATTTTAGTCTTCCTTGTTCTTAGGCTTCAAATGATCTATAAATTTTTTCTTAGGTATTTCTTGCTTTTGGGCTAATATCCACTTTTCAATGAGTGTATACTATGTATGTTGTTTTGTGATTGGGTTACCTCACTCAAGATATCTTCTAGTTCCATTCATTTACCTAAGAATTTCTTGTAGTCATTTTTTTAATAGCTGAGTAGTCCTCCATTGTGTAAATATACTACATTTTCTGTATCCATTCCTTTGTTGAAGGACATCTGGGTTCTTTCCAGCTTCTGGCTATTATAAATATGGTTGTTATGAACATAGTGGTGTATGTGACTTTGTTGTATGTTGGAGAATCATTTCGGTGTATGACCAAGAGTGTATAGCTGGATCCTCAGGTAGTACTGTCGGTATTCTGTCTAAGCTCCACCCTATCAACTACCTGGCAACAGCCAGGTATGCTCTGCCCCACAGTTGCCTGGTAACTGCCAGCTGTACCTGACTCTAAAGGGGGCTGTTTGCCCCTTCCTGTCCTTCTTGCTCTCTCTCTGTTCTTCTTTGCTTTCTTCCCCTTAGTCTGAAGCTTCCGTCTCTGTCCCGCAGAAAGGAGCGACACCATGACGTTCTTCTCAAAGCAGTTTATTCAGGAACCTTTCTTTCTGCATGCAAGCAGCAATTTCTCTTTTCTTCCCTTCCTTCCTCCTCAGCCCCTGAGCACACTCCATTATATCCTCCCTCAACTCCATCTCCTTAGTCCAGACTGCGTAATCTCAGTTCATAGGTCCACGTCACATGGCCTGATCTTGCGTCATGGTGCGCCTGTGCAGCTCTCACAATGGACGTGGCTAGTTTCAGGTGTGTGAGGAAGTCAGGTGCTAGTCATAAGACCCAGCTGCAGTCCCGGGTGCCATCTTGGGACTGCCACCACACCTGCTCCCCACATCCTTTGTGACTGTATAGCTCAGAATGGCTCCCTACATTAGTCCCTGTCTCTTCTTTCCCAACCCTTTTCCCCCATATGACCATGGTCAGCCTGATATTTTTCTACCCCCTTCTACTCTTCTTCTTTCATTAAACCTCTCCATATGGAACAATGTTGGCTTTGTGTGCTTTGTCTGGGCATGGGTCAAGATTTAAACCCCAACATTGGTGGCCCAAATGGGAGATTGTTCTTTCCCTGCCTACATGGCCTGTCAACCCACTGCTGCAGAGGTTAGGCCTTTCCCATCGTGTGCCTCCTCCGCCCGCTGCTGCTCGAGGAGAGCTGTGGGCTGTGGTGGGAGGGACGTAGACACAAGCTCATGTGGCAGTGCCAACCTGCCCACAGTGGTCATAATCGCTCTCTACGGACCGAGTGCTAGTACAGGCTGTGGAGGGGAGAAATGGAGACAAGCACTGGATGCAAGCACCACCCTAAATCACCACTGCATGCCTCCTGCTATTACATCCACTGACGTTTCCACATGCACCACCTGAACTCAATTGCAGCTGCTGCCTCTGCTATGCCATCTATGCCACCCAAAAACCACCACCATCTGCTGGCCGCTGTGAGACTCAAGGCTTCCACCACATGAGTTTCTGCTTCAGGTAGCACACATTCAGACTTCAGCCTGTATCGCTACCCTCTGTGGTTCACCATATGGAACCAGTTCTTGCCATCTAGACATACCCTCCTAAACCACATGATCGCTCTTCTCCAGAAATTCATCAATTTTATGGGATCTTCACAATTACTGCCAACAGTCTGGTAAATGGAAAGAGATTCTTTATGCCTAAATATTCATATACCTTCACTGTAACCTCTCTCTGTTTTTTGCTTCCTGTGGCATCCTGCTGAGGTAAACTGTGTCCCAGGTACTGGCTGGTCAGTCGAACAAGACTCCCCATAGCTGTGATGAGAGTACCCTCTTCAAGCAAGTGCTGGTGAGTGGGGACCTCATCCTCTGTGTGCTTTCTTTATCTCAGAGCTTGACTTTCCATGATGTACATAAGATTTTATGGGTACATTCTTGATCTTGGAGCTAACTTTGCTGCCCTTGGGGATGGATCCTTTCATTGACCCTCATTCTAGGACCTTTTCCCTTGGGTGAGATTCCCCACCATCTCTCTCTCTCTCTCTCTCTCTCTCTCTCTCTCTCTCTCTCTCTCTCTCTCTCTCTCTCTCTAAGACAGTTTAAAATGCCAGGCCAGTCCTGGATAAACTGCTCTCTGGCTCAGGAGTGCTTGTTCTAAGTGTAGCACCAACACTTGTAGGGAAAATTAATAATCCCTATTCTCACTCACAGATCTATCTGTCTTCTCTGCCTGTCCCCATTTCCTGGGATGTTTTGGTCTAATTTACACTATGCAAAAAACAATATCTCTGTCTGTCCCCATCCCCAGGCCTTCCCCACCTCCTGTTTTCACTGCTGCTGCACTCCTTTAGCCCCTGGTTCACAGCAGCAGGAAAAGCAAGTCTGGACCTGTCCCTTTCATCCTGCCAGGTATTGTGCTTGATCCTGGACTTTGCTCTTGTGCTCAGCTCAGCCAGCCACAGCCTCAAGGAAAACAGCTTTCACACTGTCTTTTCCAGCATGATGACACTGCCATCCATGCACCAGGGCCTCAGGTGCAGTCACCGCTCCTTTGCTCTGCAAAATTTTCATTCCTACCCTGTCTTGATGTATGATCCTTACTAATAATTTACTTCCTGAGGAACATCAGCAAGTTTGGGAGCAGGCACGAATACATGCACACAGACACACCCAATTGGATCTGAGGCAGTACCTGACCAAGACCACAGATGGAGCTATAATCTCACAGGTGGTATTTAGCCAGAGATAGATTCATGACCTATCTCCTTGCTCGTTTTTATAGGGCATTCTTAAGACCAGTGAATTTTGAAAACTACAAAAGGTCATCAGGGAAAAACAGGAAAACCCATCCCAATTTGTAGAACGCCTTACAAAGGCTTTATTACAATGCACTAATTTAGACCATGAAAAATCAAGAAGGTAAGATATAAGACCTATATCTCTTTCCATAGATACCCAAAACCTAAAGGACAAATTTAGAAAGCTAGAGAGGGGGCCCCTAAATCCACAGGCAGAAATTTTGGTGCTAGCCTTTAAAGTGCCAAGGGAGAGATGAAAAAGCTCACAGACTAAAATACCATATGCTGGCAAAGGCTGTCTGACCAGGCTCAGCCACTGCTCAGAAATTCTGGCCTTCTGAGGCTAAGGGAACCATTAAGCTCCTGCTACATGTATGGTCGACAAAGTCATTGGTTAAGGGCTTTCCCTAACTTCCACAAACTATGCGGCTATGTTCCAAGTGACATCAAAACCCTCCAGTGGATATCCTAGGCTTGGCTATGGATGACTGAAGGAGCCTGAGTTCCCTGGACCTGACCACTGCCATCACCAGCAGAGTCCTGGGTAGCCATCATGGTATGTGGGCAACCTATCTCCTTTCTCTTGGAAACTGGGGCCACTGACTCTGTCCTAACAAAGTTTTGGGGACCCACTTCTCCCTCCCATTCCCCATTGTCTGGGTAAGGAGTAACCTTACCTTCTTCACCAAAGCCCACTGCTTAGTTACATTTTTAGGTGTGTACCTCTCACCTATTCCTTTTTGATAGTGCCAACACTGTCCCCTTATAGGGAAGTAGTCAGAGATCACGATGACCCTATTTCTGATCCACCATTGCTTTTCTAATTTCTCTTTTTTTACTTAACCAAAATGGGGGAATGTTGGTATTCTGTCTAAACTTCACCTCCATGGCTACCTGGCAATAGCCAGGTATGCTCTGCCCCACAATTCCCTGGCAACAGTTAGCTCCTTAAAGCTGGGGCTCCATAAAGTGGGTTCCTTACACCCGCCTCTCCCTCTTTCTCTCTCTTTGTCCGCTTCTCTGCTCTCTTCCCTTCTCTTCTCTTCTCACCTACCCCTTTCTCCCCACATGCCCATGCCTGGCCTCCTTTGTTTCTCTCCCACCTACTCTTCTTTTCTCATTAAACCTCTCCATGTGGAACTATGTTGGGTCTGTGTGCTTTGTCCATGTGCAGGCCTAGATTTAAACCCCAATGAGTACTATGTCCAGTTTTCTGAGAAACAGGCAGACTAATTTCTAGAGTTGTTGTCCCATCTTGCAATATCACCTAAAATGTAGGAATCTTCTTCTTTGTACACATCTTTGCCAGCATCTACTGTCACCTGAGATTATGATCTTAGCCTTTTTGACTGGTGTGAGGTAGTATCTCAGGTTTATTTTGATTTGTATTTCCCTGATGACTAAGGATTTTCGAACATTTCTTTATGTGCGTGGGCTCTGCCAGAGCCCTAGTGTTACAGATGAGGATGGTTGCAGCTAACCATCAGAAGGAGCATGGGGACCCCAATGGAGGAGTTAAAGGAAGGTCTGAAGGAGCTGAAGTGGTTTGCAACACCATAGGAAGAATATTGACCAGCCAGTGCTCACCAGAGCTCCCCAGGAATAAACAACCCACCAATGAATACACATGGTGGGACTCATGACCCCAGCCACTTATGTAGCAGAAGATGGCATTGCCAGCATCAATAGAAGGAAAATCCCCTGATCCTGTGATGGCTAGTTTCCCCCAATGTAGAGTAATGCCAGGGTGTTGAAGATGGAGTGAGAGGGTGGGCATGGAATATTCCTAATAGAAACAGGGGCAGGAAGAAAGGGTATTGGAGAGGGGTCAAAAGCAATTACATTTGAAATATAAATACATAAAATATCTAATACATAATATTTACATATAAATATATACATAATATACATTGTATGTATATTATGTATATATGCATATGAGTATGCGCATATGCATATATGCATATACATAAATATATATGTATATGTACATTATATATATGTTTTTTAATTTTATTTTTATAAATTTCATATATATGTGTAGGTCCTAGATTAAGTCTATATTTAGTCACTAAGAACTCAAAATATTTTATTTTACACTTCATTCATTTTTATTCTATGTGTATTTGTAGTTTGACTTCATGTCTCTTTATATGTCATGTGTGTGTAGTATTTATAAAGGCCAGAGAAGTACTTCAGATCCCTTAGGACAGAAGTTACACATTGTTGTGTCCTATCACATGGGTTACAGTGACTAAAATTAGGCCCTATGAGAAAAACCAGTGGCCTTAACTGCTGAACCATCTTTTTAGACGTCCTTTACTTTCAAAGAATATACAGAGACTTTGAAGCTTTTGTATATATGAATACTTATAATTTATATTTATGCCTTTAGCTAAGTTCTTAAAGGAGAAAACCCAGTATTAAGAACCATTGAATTCTTTACTGACCGTGAGTAAGCCATGATCTAGTTCTGTTTTTTGACCTTCTCTATCAACTTCACCTCAAATTATCAGAGATTGTGTTGACTTAGTGTAGCCTGTTTTATTAAGCTTGTTTCATGGATGGACCACCCTGTGCTAAAGGCAGAGTAGCAATCATCTGAGAAATGGATCCAAACTCAAGGTTGTTTACAGAGTTATGGGTCCAGGAAAGACAGCTTTGAATTGACTCTTTCAATAAGAGAATTAGCTAAGGTTTTGTAGTTTGTGAGTTAACGCATATGTTTTTATTATTCACCATAAAGTCAGAAACATGTGCTTCATCTCAGAACATTTTCACCAGCAGGAATGAAATAAGGTCAGTCCATTTTGTTTTCAAAACTCTTATTAGGTAAACTGTTCTCACTATATATGGATCAAAGACCAGCAACCATAATTTAATGCTCAAAAAACTATGGAACTGCACCAGAGTCACACATACTAAACTCAGAACTTGACTCACGATTCCTTTTATTGCTTTTACAAAGTAGAAACGTAATCTTATTTTTAAGTAAAAGTCTAGTCAAATTAAAATGAAAATATGGCTGACAATGATAAAATGTAACTAGAAAACAAACATTCCCTTTATCATCTGGAAGTTAAGGCTGAAATTTCACAACTGGAATATTTGTCAAAGAAAGCTCAGTTAATGAAAGGAGGCTTATGATCACAAATATAAAGCTATTTTTTTTTCTGCATACGGAAATCCCCTGCTTTTAACAGACTGTCACAGTAAGGATGCTGCTGAACAAAATCCCTGCAACAAAGCTTATCTAAAATCAAGATATATCTAAGAACCAGGGTGTCTTTTTTGGGAGTGTTACTTGATTTGATTACAATTGTGTGGCATTTGGTACAGTCTTATATTAAACATAGTCTATTCCTTCAGCCACTCTTTCTATAAGATAGTGATCAGAAAAAAACATACCTTGAAGTAATCTTAACTCAAAGATTTCTGTCCTAAAAAGCTCCTATACTGAAGTGCATCTGCCCTAGGAAATCCTATCAGAATAACAATGGTTCAGGTGTCCCATACTATTTGAATATGTTGCTGATTTGTATTCATGTATATAGAAAATACCTTTTGTAAGAAGAAGATTTCAGCCATTATTGTATAAACTTAGCAGACTAGGAGAGGTATATCATTCTATTTTGGAATCTGGAGACGATAAACTACATTTGCCCTATCTTTTTTTCCAGAAACTATTTTCATCCGACCTAAATTACAAAGCTGTGTGTGGAAAATTGATCATTCAGACAAAATCTGTTGAAGCACAAATTTTGGCTTCTTAGAGTGAAAACCAGAAAATGTCCAATATAACTGAAGTTAGGCATTTGCCTTTTATGAGGCAATAAAAATTCAAGATGCTTTATACATATCATTTGGATTTCTTAATTTGTCATTATTATAACTGGAAACATGATGTAAAAGATTTCTTCTTTAATGCTCCATTCTTGCTACCAGCACCTTATTTCTAAGGTGTTAACATCTATACTTTTATTATCAATCCTATGACATTTGGTTCTGCAAATAAACAGAACCTACCATTCACTGAAAATAGCAATTTCTAAGAGAAGAAAGCACTTGCTTCTCTTGGCTTCCAGAAAACTGAAATGGCAGCATTCTGTTTTGGCAATCCTTTTATTACTCAAGATACAGATTGAATTGGAAAGAAAGAGTTAATATACCATGAAAAAATGTTCAGACAGAGCATGTATTCATTACCATCTTCTAATATGTAACAGTACCATTTTTTTTAAGCCATGACAAACGTTATTACTACCTTTCAATTTACCTGCAAAGTGAATGCTGTCTAAGATTGTGAGCATAATCTAACCAGATGAATCCAAGGCTTTGTGTATGAGAAGCAGCATGCTAAGTAATCACGTGGACTTTCACCACATAGATATATTTTGTGTTATTTAAATGACTATTTGATTTTCAAGGGAAGAATAAAGAAGAAAACTGGAATCCCGTTTAGAGTACTTAACAAGAAAGCTCAGAGTAGTAATCTACCAGGAGTTCTCAAATTTTTTGATCTACAACTCCTGCAAATGATGAGTAGAAGTAAATTCAAAGTCTTCATAATTATTTGTAGAGAGAATTTGGTGAATATTAATACACAGATTATATATAGAGAAAATTAGCATATCTTTTCTCCAAGGAAAAAAATTCCAACATACATTTCCATCCTGAAATAACACATAGAATGTGAAGGATGAATGTGATTTAAAAACAGATAAAAAAGAAAGTTAAAAAAAGGAAGGAAGGAAGGAAAGAAGGAAGGAAGGAAGGAAGGAAGGAAGGAAGGAAGGAAGGCAGGGACAAAGGAATTAAGGCAGGCAAAGGATATTAAAAGATACTGAAGCAAGGGAAATTGGCTAGTTACTGTAGAAATTAAATAATGATCCACAAAGCCCATCTTTTACCAATTAGCCCAAGTAAAGGAGCCACAGTTTGGGAGTTAGCCTATCATTAGAAACCAAAAAGAAATGGACAAAAAGTAAGCTTTGTTTATGCATACACATTCTGTTTCATATATTAGGGAGAAGTTTACAAAATTATCCACTACCTTTATATACATAATGCAATAACCAGAACAGATCTCCCCTCAAATAAAACTCAAGGAGATCTCTGACCCTACCCCCATAGATGACATGCATGTAGTTAAGAATATAGGATACGGTGAATACACTTATCTCTTATTGGAAAAAGACACTCCTTCCCTCTTGAAGGCATGAAAACTCAGGGGGAGGGGGAGTTCTAATTTGAATCACAAGCTAAAATTAACAGAAGACAAGAAAAAAATTAATAAATGGTTGGATTTTCAGACAAGAAATAAAAACAAGTTTTAAAGCAACAATCGCAAACATAATGAAATGAGGAGCTTTGAACTATCTTCAAAATATATAAAACAAGCTTCATAGAATTGTAAGAAGGTACAGAATTCTTATATAACGATCAAATAGAAGTTCATGCCTAAATAACAGATCAAGGGGAAATATGGGAAATATGGGAAAGATCAAGGATTACTGGGTTACATTAGCAGCTGAATATCTATGACAGAGAAGAGAAAGAGAAAACTGAAACACAGAAAACATGAATGAGTTAATTTATGTGACAGACAAATAACATTTCAAAATTGTATTTTTAATATGCATATTTACAATTTACTGTCAAAATATGACTTGGCATATGAATATATGCAGAGCTTAGAATGGGACAAAATTGTGAAATTTCTTAAATCTTAAAGGCAGAATAAGCATAGGATTCATTAAGCCCAATACAGGGGATGTCCTCATTTACAGGAAGTAAAATCCATTTGTGGAGGACACAATTATACGTCCATCTTCTTTGTACCATTGCTCACAGCAGCCAGAATATGGAAGAAAGAACCATTGATATTTGTGACCACTAAAGTAAACAAATTACATGAAGTCAGAAAATCTAGACTCAGACATAGAAAACCTGTGTGATTTAATTTGTATGTTGGACTCTAAAATGCTAGGATCATAGATGAGGAGGATGAAATTGTCAGAGTTAGTGTTAAGGAATAGAATAGTGTTGCTTATTCTAACAGAGTAAATAAATTCTAGGTATCTGAGAGATATCCTGGTTTCTATAAATAGTAAAAATTCACTGATTACTTGGAAACCTGTGTCTTAACCATTCTTATCAGACATGAAGACAAGCTATATATCATAACTGAAAGAGGATAGTAACTAGTTCACAATGCATACATATATAAATCATCAATTAAGTGCCATAAATACAATTGTTGTACCATAAAAACATGAAAAAATCATTTTAGATTACAAAATGCTGATTTTCTTTTACATGTAATCTAAAAGATAAATGATGTTATAACATTCATTGTGAATATATAAAGCTGTGATAAATTATAAGACATATGTTGGCTGATGGTAGCTTTCTGTCCTAACTGTAATAAAGCTGTACATGCTTGAACTTTTTTTCAGAAATAAACTTTAGAAATTCTAATGCATTGTTTATGAACTTAGTGCAGCCATCAGCATAAGTTAATATATGCTAGATATGGTACTCCAGGAGAATGTGGTACCACTCTTCTTATGTTCATATGTTTTATTGCAACAGCTTGGTCAAAACCCAGTGTTTAAAACAGTTTATTTCTTGATAAGATTACTGCTCTTGTAGGTTCTACTTTCACACTAGGAAGGAGATTCCAGATGCACAATGACATATGTCCCCAGCCTTGTGTGAATTGCATCTAACATGTGCTGCTTGTTCCTCTGCCATAAAAATATCTTTATTTATTTATTTATTTATTTATTTATTTATTTATTTTTATCAAAAACAGCTTTATTTAATTTAGGCACTTCACTTCCAAGTAAACCAATCATCTGTTATTTCCAGGAAGATCAACCTCCAGATAACGGAGGCTGATGATTAGGAAGGAGATAGCTTTGTTTTTTTTATTCCTATGTATGTTCTCATCTTAATTTATGGTAAAATAATTTGTAAAACACCTATAGTATTAAAGATAAATATTGTTTGAAATTACAGGTCAATATGGATGCATTATCTCTGAGCAGAACACATGTTTAAAAATATATTAAGGCTATATTATCAAAGATAACAAGAGGAGATATCCTTAGATTTTACTGTAGCAAAACATAAAAGAATGAGTTTGTGAAGTTTAGGTGCTTACTCTACAACAGGCAATTATCAAGGTTAAAATATATGCAGCTAGGAGAATAGTCTACAAAAGTCAGTACAATGGTATGTACTGAAAATCTCTTTGCTGGAAAGGTGGGAGATAGATGTATACCTGGAGTTCCCTGGGCAGCAAGATTAGCTAAATTAGTGACCCTCTATTCCCACTCATGGAGAATTTGAATTAAACCAGAAAAGAAGAAGAAGAAGAAGAAGAAGAAGAAGAAGAAGAAGAAGAAGAAGAAGAAGAAGAAGAAGAAGAAGAAGAAGAAGAAGAAGAAGAAGAAGCAGCAGCAGCAAATGTTTATGAACACAACCAGATTGGCCTCTGGCCTTCACATACAGACATGCATTCATGGTTACAGTTGCACATGACACTTGTATACGTGAGCACACGTGCGTGCGCATACACACACACACACACACACACACACACACAGACAGCTGCTCACAATTGCAGCATGCAGCAAATAAACCCAGAAATCATGCCACATTCTCTTCAACAATGAGCCCCAATCAGGACTAATCAGTAACTTACAACTTCATAATAGTTTGCCTCTATTACAAACCTAGGACCCAGGAAAGCTAAGTATCTCCTTAAAGATTCATTTTTTTCAATTATGTGTATAAATGGGGTGAGGGCATTATGCACAGTTGAATCCATACAGGAGGTCAGAAGACAGTGTAACATCTTCTGTAGTTAATGTTACAGGTTGTGAATGACATGGCATGGGTGTGGAAAAACAGAGGTCCTTCATAACAACAGTACATACATTTACCTGCTAACATCTAAACATCTCTACCTCCAGGTAATTCTTTAAACCACATTGGCTGTCTCCATTCTAACCAGTCCTCTTCTAGTTTTCCCATGTGCATTATACATATCCAGTCTCTTAAGATTACTGTGAATTGTCAACTTGACACAATGTTGAACAAGACAAAATGAAACTCTCAATGAGGGGTTGTCTAGATGATGTTAATTAAGGTGAGAACAACTGCCCACTGTTGGTAGCATCATTTTCATGGGCAAAGGATCATGAATAGTGAAAAAGAAAGCTGAGAATGCATATATGAATGCTCTGCCCATCTTTGATAGGGATACTGTGTGGAAACTTCCCTCCTTCTTGTTACTGTGATTTTGTTTTCTTACAGTATTGAGCTCTAGTCTAAATTGTGAACAAATAAAACATTTCTCCTTAAATTGCATCGGGAGGCTATTTTTCCATAACAAGAGTAAAAGAAGATAAAACAGTAGCATATCCGAGCCAACTCTCACTTTATATTTTAATTTGTTTACTCCTATTACAGTTTGATACAAAATGTTCTCCTCACTCTTTAGTGCAGACCTGCTGATCTTGTAGAGTAGATGGTGTTATTTTGGGAAATAATAGAAACTTATAAAGAATAGGTAACTCATGGAGGCTGTTCTAGTCCTTTTCTCTTATGCTTTAGATGTTTAGATATTAGCAGGTAAATGTATGTACTGTTGTTACAAGGAGCCTCTGATTTTTTTCACACCCATGCCATGTCATTCATAACCTGTAACTTCAACTCCCGGAGATGTTACACTGTCTTCTGCTCTCCTATGGGGATGCACCTGTCTCTGTAACATTGGTGATTAACATTGTTCTGTTGCATGTTACATCTTTATATCATGAGGTTTTGAACCTTAACAGACAGAAAATCAAGATAGCAAAGACTTTGTGTTCAAATACCTGAAACTCCAAAGTCAATTATCACTCCCATGAACTGCTATGTAAGTATTTTAACAAAATCTAACACAACACCTATATCAGGTGTTGGTTCAGAAATAGGTTCATATTATATAAGTCTGATTTACTTGCTATGTGTGTGTATAGTGGTGTCTATGTGTGTGTGAGTAAGAGAGGGAGGGTTAAATATGAGTGCTGTCTATGTATTTAATATATGTGTATGTTATCACATTTACCTGTGTATGTGCCTGTGTAGATGCCAGAGAAAGAATTCAATGTCCTGCTGAATGTCTCTTATTGAACATGAGGCTCTAGGTATTAGCTACAATGGACAGGAAGTTCCCGCAGACCTAACATAACTGAGATTATAGGCATACAGTGACGGCTGGATTTACTTTTTGTTATTTTATTAGTTTGTGTTTGTGTGTGTGTGTGTGTGTGTGTGTGTGTGTGGGTAAATGTGTGTGTAAATGTAGCTGAAGGTATACACATGAGGGTAACTGCCATGGTAGGACAGAAGAGGGCATCAGGGCCATGGAACCTGCAGTTATAGCATGCTACAAGTGTCTTGATGACATGAGCATTGAGAACTAAAGTCACATCCTGTATAAGAATACATACTTTTAGCCTCTGAGACTTCCCTCCTATCCCATTATGTTTGATTTTGTTTGTGTGTTTGGTTTGTTTTGAAGTTGGTGCTGAAAATAAAATTAGGTCATAATGATTTCAACAAAAGTCTATCCTTTCAGCCTCAGCTCTGTTAGTTTCCCATGATAAATGACTTCAATGATGTCCTCACATGTACTATTAAATATGTTTCTTTAAATCATCTGTAAAGGAAGATATCATCACTTTCACTCATGTGAACTTTTGCTGCAGAGACGTCCAAACACCTATTTACCCAGATAGGTCATGAAGAATCAAAGAAACAATCCCACTCAAGTCTAGTTTGATGAACCAATGTGTTTAATTAGATTTATTTATAGAAACATGGTTAAGGGATTTCTTCCAAGAACATGAGTGAGGAGTTATTTAGAGGAACATGGCAACTTTTACAGATGTGGATACATTATTGAAGAAAAAAATAATTCTCCCCTAATGATGCTGCTAAAAATTGTCAGAAAGGGGTGTAGCATCATAGGTCCCTCTCCAGAACTAATAATCATTCATATCATGTCTATATTACTCAGGTATGGGTAAGCCTTCACGATCACTTCTTAATCCATAATGTGCCAGGCCTTGTGCAGGTCTCCTATTAGTTGTTATAGCTACTGAGAATTCAATAGAGCAGAAGCTACACAATGCATGAAGGCCAGCCATTCCACAACATATCCTCTCAAAGACCTGAGGTAAAAGGCTTTGGGGAATATTAGATGATTTGCATTAGATTAGTGTTCTTAGAAAGATACTCTGAAGAAATATCTCATGTTCTTCCCTCCCTATGAGGTATAGAGAAAAGAACTGATTGATAATCTGGAAGCACATCTTCACCAATCTTGAACTCTGTACTGCTGTGCTTTTGGTTGTCCCAATGAAATACTGATATAATCTAATCTATTATATCCTATGCTTCTTACATCATCCAGCAAATGGAGAGCTGTCAGTCTGACAATGGCTAGTGTTGGGGAACCTTCAGTCTTAGCTGATCTGTACTTGTTAGCTTCCAATATATTAATACTAAGCTAGTGATTGAGAATAAATTATTTTATTAGATTCATCTGTGGAAATTTAATTAATTTTTTTTACTTTCTTCAATGAATAGTATGAAAAATGTTGATTATTTTTAAAAATAAAACATCACATAATTACTACCAATAACAATTGCTGCTAATATGATCTCTGTGTGAAGCTTTAGTCTTTATTTTCATGGTATCAGGCTGAGCTTGTTGTAAGAGTACTTGACTAAATTTCAAATAAATTAATAATTTTAAAACTGTGGAATGGAGGAGTGAGAGAGAACCTAGCAACTTAATATGCTTGCGACTAATAAGACATTGTCAACTTAATTAAGAAGATGATCTCAATGGAACTTCTTACCAGTTCTCACAACTACTGTCATTACTCTTAGTGAATACCAAATATGGAAGCTGCAATTTCATAGTCATTCTTTCTTAAATCATTTTGATAATTTTCTATATACCACCTAAATCTCAAAAATTTTATTTATAAAGACCCAAAGATGGCCTGTCTCTCCTATCCCTGTGACTCACCCTATCTGAATGAGACAGATGTTACCTTTTCAAATTTCTGTCTCTATCCTTCCTCCCTTAATCCAGCCCGATTCAAGCACTAGTTGTCATGGGGAACTAGTGCATCCATACTTACCAGTGTTCCAGCATTATCTGGGACAACCCAGCTTAGTTTTGATATGCTCAGAATTTAGAAAATCCCCACTCTCTCCACAAAGCCAGCTTTCATGCTTATTCCCTGACATAAATTTAAACCAACCAACAAACAAAATCTCATTTGACAGTCAAAGCTAACAATGACTGCCTTGTTTGAGAAAGTTCTCACTAAAAATCAGAAAGCCATTTTGTCAAAGGCAGTTGGGGTGGAAAGAAAAATGACTCTAGAGAAACAGTATTTGCGGGATATGAAAATAAATCTGTTTGGAAACATTTCTAATGTACTGTCCTGGCTCACTGTAATTTATTATGGTTTTGAAGGAGTATATTGACGCAGAGAAGACAAAACAAGTATAAAAAATGTTGAAAAGAGAAAATGAAAAAATATAAGGTGTCAAGAAAAGATCAGGCAGACAGACAAGATAAGACTATGTCTAAGACCTGAAAACAACCTCACCCAAAGCAAAAATAAACCTTTGCAAAGAATATCACAATGGGGAAGCATCTTGTTAACAGGGATCTGAATAGTTTCCATGGACTGACAATAAGCTTTTCTGCTGTAATTCACTGTTTTCCTTTAGATACTGAAAGAATGGTCAGAAAGGATTTGGTATTCATTATAAGGAAACAGCCCTAAGTCCTGATCCTTTGTCAACTTGAGCATCTTCTGAGGCACAAGTCAAGAAGGGATTTAAAGCAAGAAACATGACTTCAGGTTACAGTTACATTGTCTTCCAGTAAAATACACAGGCATGCTTTTGGAAGACAGCATCTTAAATTCTAATATGATGAAAAGTGTTAAGAGACCTTTTGTTAAAGATGCCAACTTGTTGGCAGACAATAAAATGAGACATTTAAAGGCCCACAACCTGACTAGATTTTGACTGTTTTAATCATTTTGTTAAGTCCCAAAGTATATTTTTCCAGTGTTTTATAACTTATTTGGTATTGAAGTGAAATAGCAGCCCTTTTACATAATATTAAATACAAAGTAAATTCACTCTTACCACACATAATTCATTGACCAGGCAGCACATTTGTAATCTGACTTGTCTTTATTCTCCACCTAGCTCTTTAATACCATAGTCGCACATGAATTCCCATGTGCTTTGGAGCAGTAAGTTATCACTTGTCATGCAGTAATGAAGACCATATGAGTTAAGGAATTATAGGCTGGAGATAGGGTTCAGTTCCCTACAAATGTGCTGGAAGTATTTGTTACTTTATCAGTTCATTCACTCAAGAAATCACTACTTTACCTAGTCAGTCTTTCACTGACAATTTACTCTGTATTTTCACTCTAATTTGCAGACATTGAATGCTTCATTTTGACAATACTTTTAAGAAAATCAAAGCTATCCCACTACATAGATAATCAGATATGGTACAATCTAGGTTCTAAAATCTGGAGCTGTAAAATGATCTTCACTAAGTTATATTTACATTTACTAAATTGACCAAAGGATTACTTTCTCTTCCTGAAGTCCTAAAATATCTCTTTATTAGTAAAACGTTGAAAAATCTGATAGTTAAATCAATTTTAATACCTGATTAACATTTTGTAGGCTATTATACAAAGACAAACACTTTATTAAGAATTATCTGGAATAACAAGCTTATGTATAATCATCAAGGCTTGAGGAAGGAAGATTGATCTTCTGAACTATTAAGAAAGCACATATTTAAATAATTGATCTGAAATTCTTTTTAAAATATACTTAATTAAAATCTAATTATATCATTTCTTTCCTTCTCTTTTATACCTCAAACCTCTTTCCACATTTTTCATGGATCTTCACTTCCCTCTCAAATAGAGTGTCCTTTCTTTTTTTATTATACACAAATACACACACAGAGACACACACACAGACACACACACACAGACACAAACACACACAGACATGATAAATATAGCTGGCTGAGTCTATTTTATTATAGATAACTAATTGGGGGTCTCATACTTCAGAAAGGTGAAACTGTCTGTAGTTCTTTTTCTAGGGGTTGGGCACCATTAAAAATATTTCACCTTCCATGTTAGCATGTTATGATGATTTCAGTGAAAATGGCCCTGATAGAATCATGTCTTTGAGTATATGGTACTCACTTAACGGAACTGTTTGGGATTGATTAGAAATTGTTGCTATGTGGAAGAGCATGTGTTACTGAGGGCAGACTTTGAGGTTCTAGAAGCCCATATCAACCCCAGTTACTTTTCATTAGCTTTCACTCTGTCACATAGTTCTAACACAAGGTATAAGCTCTTAACTACTTGCTGCTATGGTGCCCCAAGTAATGGACATAGACTCAAACATTGTGAAACAGTAAATATCAAGTACTCACTTGGCATAATTTGGTACAATATCTTCTCTCTCTCTCTCTTTCTCTTTCTCTCTCTCTCTCTCTCTCTCTCTCTATATATATATATATATATATATATATGTGTGTGTGTGTGTGTGTGTGTGTGTGCATGTGTGTGTGTGTCTGTATGTGTGTGTGTGTGTGTGTGTGTGTCTGTATGTGTGTGTGTCTGTGTGTGTGTGTGCATGTGTGTGTGTGTCTGTATGTGTAGTGTGTGTGTGTGTCTGTATGTGTGTGTCTGTGTGTGTGTGTCTGCATGTGTGTGTGTTGTGTGTATGTGTAATATAATTGTAGGAAATTATAAAGTAATATGATTCCTTGAATCTTTATCAAACAACATAATGTTATTTGTCCCCTATTTTTTCTGAACCGAAAAATATAAGGGATAAACTTGTTTAAAGTGTGTACACAAACATTTACATACACTCTATACATACACACTCAAACAGACAGAGACAGAGACACAGAAACACAGACACACACACACACACACACACACAATTGCACTGGTTTAATTGAGGATTATTTTCTAAGATCCATGATCTTATTAGTTTTGGGTAGCTGGCTAGAGTATAGTACTGGGCATCATTTCACTTCCCCGAGGGAGCCTTAAGTCCATGTAGAAAGTCGTTGTGTACTACCAAGTTATTAATGTCACTAAAAACACTCTAGCAGTATCTTAACATTCTTTTCCTTATTGTGGCTCATAGGTTTCACAGATGGATAAGACTATTGACTGTTTCCCTCAATTGCCAGCATTTATAGCATTTTCATATCTATTAAAACTAGTCTTCCGAGAAGAGGCTTTCTTGTCAGATTCACCAAGATCTTTGCAATTGTTATATTAAAACTATATGAAGTCTTCAGCAATACAGACCTATCTGAAACCTCTTCATGGTAACCAAGGAAAACAATAACAGACTATATTATTTAGGTTGCATCTGAGATTTCCTAGATCAGCAATTCTTAAAGAGACATCTCAAGCCAGGTACTATGTTTTTTGTTAGGTATTGCATGACTTGTATGAACAACATTGACACCTCAAGTGGTATAACTTCAACTAAGATGCACATAAATTTTTAACTTATGTATCATTATGTATAAATATGGAATATATTGTATCAAGGTATTTTGAATGTCTTTAATGTTATTTTCTTATCTCTTCCTCTTCTTTTGTGCTTACTTCCATTCCTCCGTCCCTGTTATAACTCCATCCCACTTACACTATATCCCCTTTGTATCCTACTATTCCCCTCTGTAGAGAACCTACTGGCAGTTGTATATTTTTCTGATATTTGAGGCTATTATAGATCAATAGTTTTCAATATTAATAATGTTATGGTATCCTCTCTTATAAAATTTTTTCTTGATATTTTATAATTGCAATTTTGTTTCTGTTATGAAATGTAATGTAAATGCATGAGTATCCTGAGTTCTTTTCGGAGATGCAACTGGAGGTTGAGAACTGCTGAGGCTCTAGATTATATATCCACATATAAAGATTAGCTTTTTCTCTGAAAAAAAATACATTTACATATATATATATACATATATATATATAAATGTGTGTGTTTGTGTGTTTGTGTGTTTGTGTGTGTGTATGTGAGAGAGAGAGGATGAGAGAGAGAAAGAGAGAGATTGCAAAGTCTGACTAAGATATATAACACATTTTATCCATATATATATACATATATATATATATATATATATCCATAATTTTGAGAGACAACAAGGGAGATACATTTGAAAAGTAGGAATGAGATAAGGAAGGAGGAGATGGTAATTATAGTTTCAAAAAGTAAAAGTTATTATGCAAAAAGAAAAATAGCCTGTGTTTAGTAACCACAATATGAATAAAACTTTGTCAGGCATATAAAGTCAATGCTAATTTTGGGGAATACTTTAGACGGCATGTGAAAGTTTAGAAAAATAGGCATGAAGCTACATTTAAGTCCTCTCTATTCCCTTACAAAATCTAAAATGTTAACACGGTATTATTTTATGTTTAGACCAAAGTTATGAATGCCATCAACCTAGCTACTGATTTATGTGTTATAGAGGAGCCTAAATTTGGGTAAAAAAATAATGCAATTACAATATTAAAGTAAAATATAATGCACAGATCACTTTCCCAAGCATGAGTGCTATGAGAAGAATAGTCATATTAAGATATTATACTTTCACTAGTGCTTCACTTACAAGAGGACTTGAATTTTTAACTTGTTCAGGGGGTTAGATGTCAATAAAATTAATGAGATGTTGATGTTGACTTACGTTTGAAGTAAAAATAAACAATATATGTAATTAGAATTATAATTCTTTGTTTAAATAATCTAAGTATTCTTTAAATTAGAGTTGCTACAGTTGTATCAAGGTAGTCCCACAGGGCAGGAATTGCTCTTATTCATCCTCAAACAAAAAGATAATGTCCAGGAAAGGATGTAGAATGCAAGATACTTGAGAGCTTAGCTCTGCTAGGCATGGTAAGCTAGTTCTTCCTAATTTTTGCTTCAGTTAATGTCTATCATATCATTATGGGCCAGAAGCCTGAAAAGAGATGCTCCAACATTATGGGTCTTGGGGTCTGGTCAAGCAGTGAGCTTTCTCTCCATGTCTTGGAAGCTGTGTTTTTGTGCTTCCTATGCATTCAGGTAATATTTAATTCATTCTCAGATCTCTGATGGGGTTGAAGACTAGTTATTGTCTCATAATCAAAATTAAGTTGTTTATCATTAAAAAAAGTGATCTAGATTTGAAAGGATACTTTTCAGTTGTTAATGTAAGTTAAAATCAAAACTTAATTTAGGTATAGAAGTGTAAACTCATTAGGTTAGGATAGAGGATAGAGTGATTTATATAAATGGACATATATGATAGACTGGATGTTATAACTTCAATATTATACATCATATTTTACTTAACTGTAATAATTATATACAATGTATATCTGAGGAGAAAAAGCCTTTTAATGAATGAAAAGGGGGAAAAGTGTTCCCCAAATTGCATGAGAATCTGCACTTCCACAGGTAACAACACACTGTCCCTACCTCCGCTTTGTTTTGACAGTTAAATAAAGTTGCCTTTGGCCAATGGCTGGTCAGGGAGACAGCGGCAGGACTTTAGGATTCCCTGTAAAGGGCCTGAGAAAGTAGAAGGAAGGGAGATAGTCACAATGCTAGGAAAGCAGTAGAAGCCACACCTGAAGTGTGCCAGTCTCAGAACAAAGCTGTCATGTTGGTTCTGGAGAACTTAGTTTTAGAGGATTCCAAATGTAGATGTGGGTCAACCAAGATGGAATATAAGTTTTAGTAAGTAATAACTCAGGAATATCTGAGGGTAGTATGTGAGTCATATGAAGATTTGGAAGTCACTCAAACATTGAGCTATTTAAGACATATTAAAATATAATGCTGCATGTGTGTCTTTTATTTAGGAATCCAGAACACTGGGGGAGGGTAGTGAGGAGCACACCACCACCTGGACGATTTGAACAGACTTATTTAAATACAAAAACAGGTGAGTGTTTCTGACGTCTGGAGTTTCAGGAGTGTCCTTGTCCCTCTTCAGGATAACTTATTTTATTTGGAGAATAGCTACATAGTGCACTGCAGCTTCCCCTCAAATGCAATTTTGTTTGTCATTGTTATTGTAATAAGATTGCTATTAGTCCACACACGACTTTTACAATATTTTCTTTTACATGGTTTTAGGAGTCCTACAATGAAAAATGAAAGTTACAAGGAGGTGAGAGAGAACAGGGAGGGAGCAGACTCCCGGAGGGTATGGAGTATCGCCAACCAAGGACTACCTGTGACTGTTCACATGCCTCTTTTTCTGTGTCAGTAGAAGGTCTACATATCCCTCCCATGGAGACATCCCTGCCGACGTCATCACAACTGGCTTGTCGCTGTTGCTGTTTGATACAACTCTGACCAGAGCAACCATGTTCTGCTTCCTGCTTGATGGGCTTGGCGAGGTCTTACTCGTGTTCTCAGAGCAGAGGAGTTCTTCATGAAGATGTCCAAGGAAGGAAAGCATGTGACAGCTGCTGAGGGACATGGCACCTGGTCTGCCCCTTGAGAGTGTCAAAAAAAAAAAAAATTACAGAGAGAGTAAGCAGAGGTTCCCAGCTGGACAAAGCTGGGAGCTGCGCATGCCCCAACCAAGCCGAACACATTGACTGTTGGTGTCAAACAGCCCAGAGAGCTCTGCACCGCTGCAGAGAAAGGGTCTGTTGCACATGCCTAGCCATCTCCTCTCTGCTGCACCACCTCTGAGGGGTTAGAGAGCAGAGGATCTTAATGCGATGGCTATGTCACCTGGATGGACCCCAACCACCTCCCACCAGATACTGCTTTGGAATTGACATCACAGTTCATGAACTCTTGTTGCATTTGGGAACTGTTTTGTGTCTTTATGTCCTGGAGTCTCTTATAGCTCTGATTTTCTGTTTACGCTGGAGCCCATGCCCACCCATATAAAACAACACTTGTGTTCCTGACTAAGCAGGATGCTGGACCAAGTGGAACACCAGCAAAGAACTTTAGACTGTAGAGTGAGTGGTGGCCCTTGTGGTTGATGCAGAAATATTTCCAGCCTCTAAATTTCTCCTGTTCTTTTGAGTTTGTCAGGATGTGTTGAATCTGTAGACTATTGATTACCAGTAGGTTAAGCTGGTGACTAATCGATTACCTGAAGTCTTTTAAGTATTATGTAGTCCAGGTGGGCTTTAAACACCTCACCTTCTGCCTCTGCCTCCTGAGTGCTGAGATTGTAAGCATTAACTATACTATACTTAGCTTTTGTTCCTTAAATTCTTTAATATATGTGATTCCTTCATATCTCTGAAGAGATCTCAAGTCATTGAGCATTGGGTTTTATCTTTTATATCCGATGAATAATTAAAGTCCCATAGCTTACCATTAGAGAACAAACCACTTTATATAAAATATTCACTTGATTCTGAATCCACCAACGCTTAAGAAAATAATACTAGATGTTTCTTCTCTAATTTCACAAAACTTGGTTGTTCTGGCAAGTCTCGGGTAGTTTTGGCTGTCCAGAGGTTGCTTTCAGCCCTGAAGTGAAGGAGACCAATGCCATGGACAGACAGGAGCCCTCTGGGCTTTGAGCACTGCTCCCTGTTACAGGCTCAGATCCAGGTTGGATGAGGGTAGCTCATTGTTGCTGAATGTTTTTGCCCAACTTGTTGGCAAACTGAATGAAACAGGAGGATGGATTTATGATTTTAGAATGTGAGGTCCTTTTGTTTCTACCATTACCTGATCTCGGGACATCATTTAAGATGAAAATGTTCCAAGACTTCATGCTTTTATACTTCTGTTTTCTCCCTTAGAATTTATTTTGCATTTATTTATTCTATTATTCTATGTGCACAGTACACCAGATGTGTGCCTGGAACCTGTAAAAGTCAAAAGAGGGCACCAGACCACAGAAGGTGGAGTTACAGACAGTAGCGAGCTGCCACACTAGGCTGCCATGAGTGGAACTCCTGCTCAGCAAGAGCATTCTTAACCTCTGAGTCGACTCTCCAGCCCTGCAATGTGCTTTTTGAAAATGTTTTTATTTTAATTTTTCTGTATGTTCATAAGTATGTGCCTAATGAGTGCAGGTGCTCCAAGAAGTCCAAAGGAGAATATTGGATCCCCTGGAGTTGGAATTACAAGAAGTGGTGAACTGCCCAGTGTGGGTGCTGGGAGACAACCCTGGTCCTCTAAGAGAGCATTGTATATTCTTAACTGAGCATGTCTCTCCAGCCAAGAGCTCACATTGGTTCTAGTAAGAACTCACGTTGGCAAACTAGCAAGTGTATAGTAATGTCCGATAGAGCAAATAGAGAATCTGGGCTTAGAATCATCCTACTGTTAGTTCCAACAAACTCTCTACTGCTCCCCTTTCCTCCCAGTTTGCAGAAGCAGTATCTGTCCAGATGTCATCCACTGCCTGTCCTAAGTGTCATTTAAATGATGGAGAGTCCTCAGCTGGAAAGAACCACACCGCTGCCAATCTCAGCACCATCTCTAGCAGGACGAACCTCAAAGCCCTTTAATGAAAAGTTTCAGACATTTTGGTGGTAAAGATGTCTAGCATCTAATGCTTTGTTTTCGTGTTTAAACCACACCCCATTGTTCCTTAGTTCCTGAGCCTCCAGTGTTTTTGTTGTGTGCTGTGAAGGGCAGATGGGGCCAGATGCTGCTTCAGTGCACTGACCTCTGTCCTCAGCTTTCATCTGTGTCCTGGACTTCGTTCTTTAAGATGTGGCCACCGTCTTTTATCCCCTTCCCTACCCAGCTCAGCTCTGAAAGTTCAGTGAACCCAGGGATGTGTGAGGGGCTCCACTATAACTGCAACATTTCTGAGCTCTGCTATGAAGCTCTGGGCCCAGAGTTCAGAGGCTCCTTCCCAGTCTGTTTATGTCTGTGTGTGTGTGTGCTCTTGCAGTCATGCCTATTCAGATCTGAGTTCTTACCAGCTCCACTTTTGTTTGTTTGTTTGTTTTTAGAGGCAGAGTCTCTGTTATGCAGCCCTAGCTGTCCTGCTGGATGTGTAGACCAGGCTATCCTTGAACTAGCCTGCCAAGGGGCATCCTACCATGCCTGACTCCAGCTCCATTTCAAAACCAGGGTGAAGTTTTTGTGGTGGTGGAATTTTTTTTTCACAAATTAAGAATATGCCTTCTTTCAAGGGAGGAAAAATGTAAAGTAAAGCTACATTATATTTGCTATAAAAAATAAACCATCTATTTTCCTGGTTTTAAAAAAAAAGAAAGTTCCAAGGAACTGGTTGATTTACTGCATATGTTGTGATTAGAAATCCTCCATTCTAGAGATGACATGTATTTGAATCTATGCCCTTAACAGGACAAACTAAAGATCAGTTTCTTCCCAATCAACATTGTGCTTCTTCGGTTTGGGAAACCTTCCCAGACTCATTAACCTTGGGTCAGTGCTTCCTTCTAAGTTAATCTATTTTAACAATAAATTGTCAACCAGTATTATTTCTTTTGGATAGAAATCATCCTAGACATAAGCCTTTCAATTTTCAACTTTCATTATAAATACTATTCATTATGGATTAAAAACAGCAATGCCTTCCTGACTCATTTCCATTATTTTTTTTCTGTAAGGAATTGGTAGGTTAATTTTTGACAGTTTTACATTTAAGAGATTTCTGAACAGATTGAGCAGAGACCTATGTACTAACCATATTTCTACCTCCTCCACATCTCTGCAGTTTCTCCAACTGTTAATATCTTTTATTAGTCTGTCTTTACACTTAATGAGGGCACAAAACATTATTATTAACTCTAATTCATAGTTTATACTTGATTTATTTTGTTTACATGGATGATTTAATGAAATTTTCCACTGAACAAATAGTAAACAAGTAATGCAGCCATCAACTACTGAATTAAAATAGTCCAGATAGTAACTGCAATATATTCTGTGATTACTGCTTTTTGATGTGTAGTTATTTTCCTTTATTAACTTGAGTATTTCTTATTTACATTTCGAATGTTATTCCCTTTCCCGGTTTCCGGGCCAACATCCCCTTAACCCCTCCCCTTCCCCTTCTATATGGGTGTTCCCCTCCCCATCCTCCCCCCATTACTGCCCTCCTCCCAACAATCACGTTCACTGGGGGTTCAGTTTCAGCAGGACCCAGGGCTTCCCCTTCCACTGGTGCTCTTACTAGGCTATTCATTGCTACCTATGAGGTTGGAGCCCAGGGTCAGTCCATGTATAGTCTTTAGGTAGTGGCTTAGTCCCTGGAAGCTCTGGTTGGTTGGCATAGTTGTTCAAATGGGGTCTCGAGCCCCTTAGAGCTTTCCAGGTCTTTCTCTGATTCCTTCAACAGGGGTCCTGTTCTCAGTTCAGTGGTTTGCTGCTGGGATTCGCCTATGTATTTGCTGTATTCTGGCTGTGTCTCTCAGGAGAGATCTACATCCGGTTCTGCTCTAGTATGTTCATAGCAGCCTTATTTATAATAGCAAGAAGCTGGAAAGAACCCAGATGCCCTTCAACAGAGGAATAGATACAGAAAATGTGGTACATCTACGCAATGGAATATTACTCAGCTATCAAAAACAATGACTTTATGAAATCATTGTGTAGGGTTTTTTTTGTTTTTTGTTTCTTTTCTTTTCTTTTTTTTTTATTAACTTGAGTATTTCTCATTTATATTTCGAATGTTATTCCCTTTCCCGGTTTCCGGGCCAACATCCCCCTAACCCCTTCCCCTCCCCTTCTTTATGGGTGTTCCCCTCCCCATCCTTCCCCCATTACCACCCTGCCCCCAACAATCATGTTCACTGGGGGTTCAGTCTTAGCAGGACCAAGGGCTTCCCCTTCCACTGGTGATCTTACTATGGGTTGACATCTACTAAGTTATATTTTTTCTAAATCTGAGAATCATTGTTTTCAATCGTAAAATTTATTACATCATGATAATTTTTTATTATTTTATTGAAAATGTCATATATTTTATATGTCCATGAAATATTTCCATTTGCTTTATGCTACAATGTTCATATATGAATATATATTGTTTATGATAGTAGGAAGAACTGTGTTAAAAAACAATTTCTGTATAATTATGTGATTATAATATTCTCAATTATTCTCTCAGATTTTTAGTTATCTTTTCACCTAAATCCAGCCTATGTTATCAATACCTGTTTCTTAAAATAACAGTTATTTTCATTTGAAATCATGTGTTTATTTTTTTACCTATTAGTTACCCAATTTTTGAAAATGAATAATTTTATATGAATATCTTTATTCATAGTTTGCTAAGTCCATCAGTGTAGACTGAAAATTTTATCTGGGTCTTGGGTGATGGATCCACAGTTGGAATCAATTGCTCTGTCAGAGACCCTAGTTTCAGTTCACAGAACCCATATGAGATGACTCACAAGGAACTTTAGCTCCAAATACAGGGGAGCCATTCATTCTGTACTATGGAGGCATCTTATATAAATATAGTACACAAAAATTCAAACACACACAAATATAAGAAAATATAAATTTAAAAATAAATTTTAAAACTATAGTTTTATTGTCATTTTTATTACAAATCAATGTTTTTTTTAAATGAGTTTATTATCCTGTTCAATAAACACTGTATACAGATAGAAGTATCTACCTGTGTTGATCGCTTCTTATGTCAAAAACATTTCAAAGATGAAGTTTGGAAAGGGAAAAATAACCATTTTCACTTTAGTCAATGTCACTGTTTGCTTTCTACCGCTGTGATTAACACCATGACTAAAAGCAGCTATAGGAGACTTAATGGACTTACATAACTATCATCATTGAAAGTAGTCAGGAAAAAAAAATCAAAATCATCAGGGTAGCTCCTGTTAAAAGGCAGGAACCTAGATGCAAGAAGCAAGTAGTTGCCATTGAGGAATGCTTCTTCCTTGCTTTCTCAACAATGAGCTAGGTTCTTTCGCATAAACCATTAATCAATGTAATGATTACCTGCATCTCTCCCAGATACACACACATAGACTGATCTAATTGAATAATACCTTACTTTAGCTTTCTTCTATCTAACTAATTCCAGTTTGTGTCAAGTCAACCATTTCAGTTACCTATATCTTGAAATTGTCTCTACAATGGAAAATGCAGTTTTATATTAAACGATAATGATGTAAAGGATCAAAGAAATATGAGGAGAAAAGACACAAACCATATTGGCTGAGGAAATGGCTCCATCAATTAAAGTCTGTCTTCTTAAGCTAGGTACTGAGGCATGTGACTATTGGGGAGAAAGAGAAGGAAGAGAGTCTTTGAACCTTGCTGAACACTAAGTTTACCAAAATCAGTAACGTTCAAATTCAATGAGAGATATGGGCTCAGTGGATAAAGTGAAGAATCATGAGAAATTCAATGGATACAAGGCACTGATCTTCATATACATAATCACACTTGGAGAAGAACAAGTATATACAAACATACCCCACCCCTCCGGAGGGGGAATTGAAACCATTAGAATGTGGAGAATCAAAAAGGTGAGTTAAACACAACTCAGAATTTAACATTAATTAGAAAATATTGAAGTTAACTAAATAAGAACTTTTGAGTACAAGAAAACTCATGAAAAAAATAATCAAAGACTAAATAATCATTTGCATATTATACACATACATACATACATGTATGTGTATATTTACTGTATATTTTGTATATAAATATACTGTATATTTTGGATATTAGCCCTCTATCAGATGTAGGATTGACAAAGTTCTTTTCCCAATCTGTTGGTTGCCGTTTTGTCCTAATGACAGTGTCCTTTGCTTTACAAAAGCTTTGCAGTTTTATGAGGTCCCATTCATCAATTCTTGATCTTAGAGCATAAGCCATTGGTTTTTTTTTTTTTTTTTTTTTCAGGAAATTTTCCCTAATGCCCATGTGTTCAAGACTCTTCCCCATATTTTTCTTCTATTAGTTTGAGTGTATCTGGTTTGATGTGAAGGTCCTTGATCCACTTGGACTTAAGCTTTGTACATGGTGATAAGAATGGATCGATTTGCATTCTTTTACATGCTGACCTCCAGTTGAACCAGCACCATTTGTTGAAAATGCTATCTTTCTTCCATTGGATGGTTTTAGCTCCTTTGTCAAAGATCAAGTGGCTATAGGTGTGTGGGTTCATTTCTGGGCCTTCAATTCTGTTCCACCGATCTACCTGCCTGTCTCTGTACCAGTACCAAACAGTTTTTATTACTACTGCTCTATAATACTGCTTGAAGTCAGGGATGGTGATTCCCCCAGAAGTTCTTTTATTGTTAAGTATAGCTTTCGTTACCTGGATTTTTTTTTTTATTCCAAATGAATTTGCAAATTGCTCTTTCTATCTCTATAAAGAATTGAGTAGGAATTTTGGTGGGGATTGCATCGAATCTGTAGATTGCTTTTGGCAAAATGGCCATCTTTACTATTTTAATGCTGCCAATCCATGAGCATGGAAAATCTTTCCATCTTCTGACATCTTCCTTAATTTCTTCCTTCAGAGATTTGACGTTCTTGTCATACAGATCTTTCACTTGCCAAGGTAAAGTCACACCAAGATATTTTATGTTATTTGGGACTATTGTGAAGGGTGTCATTTCCTTAGTTTCTTTTTCAGTCTGTTTATCCTTTGAGTAGGGGAAGGCTATTGATTTGTTTGAGTTAATTTTATACCCCAACACTTTGCTGAAGTTGTTTATCAGGTTAAGTAGCTCTCTGGTGGAACTTTTGAGGTGGCTTAAGTACACTATCATATCATCTGCAAATAGTGATATTTTGATTTCTTCCCTTTCAATTTGTATCCTTTGACCTACTTTCACTGTCTGATCGCGATGGCTAGGACTTCGAGTGTTATATTGAATAAGTAGGGAGAGAGTGGGCAGCCTTGTCTAGTCCCTGATTTTAGTGGGATTGCTTCAAGTTGCTTTCCATTTAGTTTGATATTAGCTACTGGTTTGCTTTTACTATGTTTAGATATGGGCCTTGAATTCCTGATCTTTCCAGTACTTTTGTCATGAAGGGGTGTTGAATTTTGTCAAATGCTTTCTTAGCATCTAATGAAATGACCATGTGGTTCTTATCTTTGAGTTTGTCTATATAGTGGATTACTTTGATGGATTTTCGTATATTAAACAATCCTGCATCCCTGGAATGAAGCCTACTTGATCATGATGGATGATTGTTTTGATGTGTTCTTGGATTCGGTTTGCAAGAATTTTATTGAGTATTTTTGCATCAATATTCATAAGGGAAATTGGTCATAATAAACAATGAATTCTTAACTGAGGAATATCGAATGTTCAAGGAGCACCTAAAAGATTGTTCAACTCCTTAGTCTTCAGGGAAATGCAATTTAAAAAATAAAGTTACAACAAAAAACTTCTCTGGAAAAAAACAGAAAATATAAGATTTAGTTAAAACAAAAAAAATACAACAAAATACTCGCAAAAATAAAACACAGAACCACTATATATAAATCAGCAGAGGAATTGTACAGAAGCCAGAGAAGGGAATGACAGAAAATTGTAAAATCTGTCTTTAACAATATTGTTTCCTAGATTTCTTTTTATTTTATTTAATCTTATTGTTTCATGTATTTACATTCCAAATGTAGCCCCCTTCCCAGTCCCCCTTCCAAGAGTGTTTCACCCTGTCCCCCTTCTCTTTGCCTCTGAGAGAGTGCTCCCTAAACCACCCCTCTCCACCTACCTCCTTACCCACCCATCCCCAGGTCAGTCTCCCTCAATTCCTCTTCCCTGGGGAATCAAGTCTCTACAGAATAAGGCACATCCTCTCCCACTTTGTCCAGACAAGTCAGTCCTCTGCAACATATTCGCCTGGGGTCACAGACCAACACATGTATGCTCATTTGTTGGTGGCTTAGTCTCTGGGAGCTCCCAGGCTTCCAGGAGAATTATTACTGTTAGTGTTCCAATGGGGTTTTCATCCAGTTCAGCTCCTTGAGTCTTTCACCTAACACTTCCATAGGGGTTCCCAAACCCATTCCAATGCTTGGCTGTAAGTATCATGATGTGTATTCACCAATAAGTGGATATTAGCCAAAAAGTACAGAATACTCATGATACAACTCATAAACCATAGGAAGTTAATCAAGATGGTAGACTCAAGTAAGGATGCCTCAATTACACTTAGAAGAGGGAACAAAATAATCATGGGGGACAGAGGGTGGGAGGTACTTGGGTTGGAGAGGGGAGAGAGAGAGAAAAGGGGTCCAGGATCAGGTATTGGTAGAGATAGGAGAGAAGCCCAGAAGGGTCAAGAGAATGAATGGAAATATGCAGCTGTCTGTGTAGATGATGGGGCCTGGATGAGCATTTGCAAAAGTACCAGAGAACTGTAATATGAAAGATTTCCAGAACTCAATGGGATTGACCTTAGCCAAAATGCCTCACAGGGGAGAGGGGGGACATGATTTTTCTTAATAAATAAAAAAAATAAAAAATAAACAAGGTGAATGAGTTCCTGTGCAATTTCTGTTGACCCACTGTGTTGGGTAGGAAATTTGTGGAAGGACCGTTCTATGCTTCCCAGAACATTAAGTGGTATCCATAATCCTTACCCAGTAGGGAACAGCCATATATGTACTCTTAATTATGGCAAAAAATAATTCTAGACATTGCCAGATGTTCTTGAGATATCCATAGGATAAAATGGCTTGTGATTAAGAACTATGGAATTTTTTTTTGTTTTTATTTATAGTACTGTGAAGTAAGGACTTTTCTCATGCAAGGTGAATGATTTAACAACTGAGCCATATCCTCAGACATGTCTGTAGTTTATGTCTTCCTAAAAGTTATTAACCTTTACTTACACAATAAATTGAATGTTAGGGTCAAAATATTGGTCATCCAGTGCATCTCTTATCACGGAAAGAATTCATAGGAGTACCAGCAAATGCTATACTGTTTCCCATTAATAGCTACATTACATTTTTCTAAGAAAATATGTCTACTTAGAATGGTCTCTATTATTTTTCATTAAAAAGTAGTCTCTCTTAGGAAAAAGTTTAAAAGTTAAAATTAAAGTGATACTGTAACAATAATCCTACAGATGCTTATTGGTCTTTATACCCATAATAATAGCTTCTTTCCTCATTTTAGAACTATCTCTAATCTCAGTGCCCCATCATTCATCCATGAGGAGACTTGGAGTTGTTTTAGTCTCTGTTCTGTAGCTTAAGAAAAAATTGAGCCATACACCCTTTAATAAGCAAGTCAAATATTCTAACAAAATGTTTTATCCTGTTTTTTCTTTTGTGTGTGTGTGTAGCTTTACTAGGAAAAGAATACATAGTGATTTTGATGCTTATCTTTCTTTCTGGTAGTGTACAGCGTACATTCCAACATCATGACTATTATGTAGTAGGAATGAAGGTTCTAATTAGGTACCAGATTGACTTTGTATGTCTGATGTTTTGTATGTATTATTGTCTTTAGTAATATCACCAGTTACAAATTCTGTGATGAACAACATTGAAATATGGAAAAGATAGAATAATAGAATAGTGACACACATGCTACAGCAGTAACTGATCAACATTTGCCATTTTTAAGGCTTATTTCATGAGCTCGAAACTTACTGACACTGCTATTCTTACAGTGATCAAAAGCACAAAACCAGATATGTTTTGGTGCTAGGAAAAAAACCTACTACTAACATTCTCATGTAAAACATAGCAATGAAATGATTCTGCGATACACAGCTATATCCATAGACCTGTGCCTTGATCAGCTTTCATTTAAAGACCTAGAACTGAACAATGACCAGAGTGTGACAGATCTTAAAGCACTCAGCCCTTAATGTTGTCTGTTCAACACCACAGGGTTCACGGTTCTATGTGGAAGCTAGGAAGAAAGTTGTAAGAGACAGAGTAATGGATAAAACCAAATAACAGTGGTTCCAGACTCTGTGGACTGATGTACATATGAACTTACAGTATACATATGACCTAGACAGAGTCAAATGGTGTCCCAACAATGAGTGAGTGAAGTGGGTATGGTGTCTCACCCCTATCTACGAAGATATTTACAATTCATGACCACTAATAAAGGAAAACCCAGTTTTCTCCTGTTGATTGTCACTGAGTATATCAACCACACTTCCAGAAATGCCCCATGTCTAATAGTATTTAGCTTATATCAACCTAGCATTATATGATTATCTGTTTTCCTTGCTTGCTAGCTTTTGTGGATTTTTGTTTCATTTTGATTTGATGTGGCATTTTTGTCTTATTGGTGTCTTTGCTTGTTTGTTGTGGATATCTTATTGCTCTCTATTGTTTTTAAAAAAATATAAAATATAACATTAAGTGGATATAGAGGTAGGGACATTCTGGGAGGGATGAGGAAGGGTAAAACATGATCAAAATATATTTTATGAACAATTTTAAATTATACATTATCTATTTGTCTTAGTTTGGTTTTTATTACTGTGAGGAGACACCATAACAGTTTGTATTTGTTACTGTGAGGAGATACCATAACGAAGGCAATTCTTGTAAGGGACAGTGTTTAATTGAGTCTGGTTTACAGTTTCAGAGTTTTAGCCTATTATCATCCTGGCAAAAAGCATAGAACAATCCAGGCAGACATGGCACTGGAGAAGGAGCTGACAGGTCTGCATCTTGATCCCAGGATACTCTCTTCTGCAGGCAGATAGCAGAAGAGCTGGCAGAGCTTCTACACTGGGTAGTGCTTGAACATAAGACCTCAAAGCCTCTCTACACAGTGAAACATTTCCTCCAAAAAGACAAGACCTATTCCAACAAGGCTGCACCTCTTATTAGTGCCAATTCCCATGGGAGAAGCATATTCAAACTACCACAATAAATTTACATATAATTTTAGAAATATATAGATTTTTATATGTATAGAGATTTTAAATTTATATTTATATAGAATTTAAATTTATATTTATATAGAATTTAAATAATATCTATAATTTAAAAATATATGTAATTTAAATTTTAAATCATATATTTATATAGAATAAAAATAAAATTGCTTTGATTTTTTAGGTAAATATGGAGTTTTTATTTCATGTCAGTATATAAATATTTTCTCATAAATTTGTACCAAGGAATCTAATAGCATATATGTAACAAGAAAGAGAAAGGGGCTATTGCAGATAGAAAGTCAACCAGTAGGATTGAGTAAGGGGACAGAAACAAACAGCAATGGATAAGCAACAGCAAAAAAAAAAAAAAAAAAAAGGTGGATTTTTCAATACCTCAGTGAAATTCATTGCATTCTATACTAATTCAACAAACACTAATAAAAAGAATAAAATAAATCCCCCACAGAAATATGTACTGATATTATTTTGCTACCTTAATATCAATATTGTCAGTAAATAATAAAAGTTCAAAAATGATAAAAGTAAGACAATAGACATGTATTTTCTCCATTTAATTATTGTTCTCTCTTATACTAAACATCTGAAGCCTCCCCACACCCCTCTCCACCCAATTACCATCTACCTTCCCTTCTCCCCAGATCCATTGGCCTTCCATTTCCCTAGAAAAGAGCAGGCCTCCTAGAGATATCGATCCAAATGGCATGAAAAAATACAATAAGACTAGGCACAAACCTTCATTTCAAGTCTGGACAAGGCAAACCAGCAGGAGGAAAAGTCAGAGATAGCCTACTCCCACCATTAGGAGTGCCACAAAATCCCCAAGCTAAATATAAGCATGTATGCTAGGCACTGTCTTAGGCCCATTCAGTCTCTGAGATTACTGCTTCAGTCTGTGAGTCCACATGAGACCTGTTTAGTTGATTCTGTAGGACTGTTCTCCTGGTGTCCTTGGCCCTTCTTGTTTTCCCCTATTCTTTAGGGCTCTTTAAGCTCAGCCCTATGGTTTGTCTGTAGGTCTCTGTATCTGCTCTCATGAGCATAAAGGGAAAGCCTCTTGGATACAATTGAGCTAGGCACAGATTCATGAGTATAGCATGTAGTAGAATAATATTTGGAATCATTTCACTTCCCTGATTCATTTCCTTCCTGATACTCCACCTCTCACTCCACCCACCCTCACTCTACCCCACTCCTCCCCTCAGATCATGTTGGGATTTATTCTAGTTTTTTGAGTCATCTAGGTTTTAGTTTCTGGCCATCAAGATGTGTATTGGTGTGGGCTCCCTCTGGTGACCTGGGCCTCTAATTGAATCTGGTATTGGCCACTCATAGAGGTTGTGAGTCACCATGGCTTGCTGTCCCAGTCACAATACTGAGAGTCTTGCTTTGTTACAAAAGACAAACATTTCAAGATCTATGTTCTGCTTTACTGAGCTCTCATTAAGAGCACCCTTGCTTTCTAAGAAATTTAGGCTGTATTATGTTTCCACAGTGTCTCTAAATTCTCCATTATCCCTGTTGTCCCTCCCCATACTCTCTCCCTCCAGCCCTACCTTCCCTACCTGAACCTTTCTGTTCCCATATTAAGCTTTCCTGAGGTCCAAAAACTCTATTCTATTTCCCCTTCCTAGACAAATCCCTTCATCCTCTTTGTTACATAGTTTCTCTTAAATTTTGGATTGTAGTTTGATTACCCTTTTCTTAACAGCCAGTATCTACTTATAAGTATGTAGACATCATGTTTGTCTTTTGGCTCTGTGTTGCCTCACTCAGGATTATTTTTTCTAATTCCATCAATTTGCCTGTCAATTTCATAATATCTTTTTATTAAGTTATTAATAATTTAATTGAATGGTTGATTCATTTTATATCCCAAAATCGGCTCCCATTCTCCCAATACTGTCAGACAGAACCTCCTTCAATTCCTCATTCTATTTCTTTTAAGAAGGGGAAGACCCCCTCTAGGTATCAACCCTTGCAACATATCTACTTGCTGTAGGACTAGGCACATCCTCTACCACTGAAACCAGTCAAGGCTGACTATTGTGGAGAACAAGATCCAAAAGAAGGCAGGAAAGACTTTCAGGAAGAGCTATCATTCTGTTGTTGGGGACCTAGCTGCTTAACAACTAATTGCATGTAGGGGCCTACAACCATCCTATGCTCTCTCTTTGGTTGGTGATTTATTCACAAGGGGTGCCCAAGCACCTAGTTCAGTTGTCTCTGTTGGTCCTACTGGGAAGTCCCTGTCCTATTTGGGTCTGTACATTCTTCCTTCAACATTTCAATAAGACTCCTGAGCTCCATCTAATGGTTGACCATGTGTCTCTGCATCTCATTTTATAGACTGCTGGGTGGAACCTCTCAAGGGACAGTTAAGCTAGATTCTTGTCTACCCACACAGTAATATCACTTGTAGTGTCAGAGACTGATTCTTGCCCACGGGATACATCTCAATTTGGGGCAAACATTGGTTGACCATTCCCTCAGTCTCTTCTCTATCATTTCCACTGCACATTATGAGGGCAGGACACATTTGGGTTTGTGTATGGGTTGCTGTCTTTATCCCTCTACTGGGATCCTGCTTGGCCCCAGAAAGTGGTGACTTTTGGATCTATATCACCCACAGCTAGGAGCCTTATCAAGAGTTGCTCTTATAGACCCCTAGGTACTCACTGCATTACAGGTCCCTGGCATGTCCTAGAGATTCCCCATACAGACAGAGTTCTCTTTCCTCTCCTACATTTGTTCTTCATGTGCCCCACTCCTCATCCCACCCACTATCCCACCCAGTTCCCTCTTTTATTGACCTCCGATATCTGTTTTGTGTCCCCTTCTGAGAAAAAAATTAAGCATCTTCTCTATGTCTGTTGATTACGGCATGGTTATCCTGCATTTTATAGCTATATATACGTGAATTCATACCATCCTTTTCCTTTTAGGTCTGGGTTACCTCACTTGGAATTATTGTGAAATTCATGGTGCCCTTGTTTTAATGGCTGAATAGTATTCCATTGTGTACATAAACCACATTTTCTTTATTCATTCTTCAGTCAAGGGATTTCTCGGTTGTTTCTAGTTTCTAATTATTACAAATAAAGCTTACACAAACTGAGGTGAGTAAGTTTCCTTGTGGGATTGTGAACCTTCATTTGGATAAATCCCCAGGAGTGGCATTCCTGTTATGAGGTAGAACTATTACTAGTTTACTGAAAAACTTCCAAATTGATTTCAAATTTGATTTTACAACTTTGTGCTCCCATCAGCAATGGAAGAGTGTTCTTCTTGCTTCAGAACCTTGACAACAAGTGCTGCGGCTTTAGTTTTTGATACTATTATCCTGATGGTATAAGGTGGTGATCTGCATTTCCTGATGTCTGAGGACATCAAACATTCCTTTAGGTGCTTCTTAGACATTCCTCTGTTGAGAATTCTTTGTTAACCTCTGTTATTTTTATTGGGTTATTTGATTTATGGGTATCTAATTTCTTGAGTTCTGTATATATTTTTGGTTAATTCCCCCTATCAGATGTAGGCTTGGTGGAGATTTTTTCCTTATCCATAGTGTGCCATTTTGTCCTAATGAAGTCTGCTTTGACTTAAAGGACCTTCTCAGTTTTATGAAGTTTCATTTATTAATTGTTGACATTAGTGCCTAAGACATCGGTGTTCTGTTTAGGAAGTCTCCCATACCAAGATCAAGGCTATTCTCTATTTTGTTATATTAGATTTATCTGGTCTTATATTAAGTTTTTTAATCCATTATATTTGAGTTTTCTGAAGAATGATAAATATAAATCTCTTTGCATTTTTCTACATGCAAACATCAAGTTAGAACATTTGTTGGCGATACTCTTGTTTTTTTCCATTGTATGACTATAACCTCTTTGTCAAAAATTAGGTATGTGGGTATGTTTTTTGTATCTTTGATTCTATTCCATTAATCAACCTGTCTCTTTCTAGACCAATGCATAGAGTTTTTCTCACTACAGATTGAAGTCAGAAATAACAATACCTCCAGAAGTCCTTTTATTATTGAAGTATGTTTTAGCTGCCCTTGGTTTTTGGTTTTTCGTATGAACTTGAGAATTGTTCTTTCAAAATTTGTAAAGAATTGTGTTGTAAGTTTGGTGAGGATGCACTGAATTGCTTTTGGTAAGATTGCTTTGAGTAAGATGATAATTTTTACTACATTAATCCTAAGGATCCATAAGCATGGAAGATCTTTCCATTGTCTGTTATCATCCTCAATTTCTTTCATTAAAGACTTGAAGTTCTTGTCATATAAGTCTTTCACTTACATGGTTAAAGTTACACCAAGATATTTTATATTATTTGTAGCTATTGTGAAGGGAGTGTCTTCCTAACTTCTTTCTCAGTCTATTTATCACTTGTATAAAAGAAGGCTACTGATTTTTTGAGTAAATTTTCTATTCAGCCATATTGCTGAAGGTATTTACCAATTGTAGTATTTATCTGGTAGGGTTTTTTTTTTTTTATTAACTTGAATATTTCTTATATACATTTTGAGTGTTATTCCCTTTCCCGGTTTCCGGGCAAACATCCCCCTCCCCCCTCCCC